>NC_080166.1:91738074-91951341 GCF_950295315.1 Erinaceus europaeus
TTTAGAATGTGTGCCTGGGTCCATACTCCCATTGGGGAAAAGAATAGGAAAGCTTTCAAGGGAGGGGATTGGATACGGAGTTCTGGTGGTGGGAACTGTGTAGAAATGTACCCCTCTTATCCTATGGTCTTGTCAATACTTGCATTTTATTAAAAAAAAAAAAGTGTGCTCGAGGGGGTCAAGTGGTAGCGCACTGGTGTGAAGTGCAAGAACAGGTGCAAAGATCACAGTTCGAGCCCTGGCTCCCCACCTGTAGAGGGGTCACTTCACAAGTGGTGAAGCAGGTCTGCAGGTGTTTATCTTCTCTCCTCTCTTTTGTCTTCCCCTCCTCTCTGGATTTCTCTCTCTCCTATCCAACAACAATAATAGCAACAACAACAATGGGGGAATAAAGATGACCTCCAGGAGCAGCAGATTTATAGTGCAAGCACCGAGCCCCAGAGGTAACCCTAGAAGCAATAAAATAAAATAAAAGTGTGCTTAACTGGCTGAGTTATCTTCTCTCCGCCCACTACTTTAACTTCAATATCACTGCCTCAAAAAATGCCTTTCCTTTGCCCAAAAAAATTCATTTACAAAATATAAGAAGTCGGGAGTCAGGTGGTAGTGCAGCGGGTTAAGTGCACTTGGCGCAAAGCGCAAGGATCAGAATAAGGATCCCGGTTCGAGCCCCTGGTTCCCGACCTGCAGGGGCATCACTTCACAGGCAGTGAAGCAGGTCTGCAGGTGTCTATCTTTCTCTCTCTCTCTCTCTCTCCATTTCTCTCTGTCTTATCTAAGAATGACATCATCATCAACAACAATAAAAGAAAAACAACAAGGGCAACAAGAGGGAAAATAAATTTCAAAAAATAAATAAATATAAAATATATATATATAAGAAGCCATTTTTTTCAGAGAAGAAATTATTGTTATTTCCAAAATGGCAATTCCTGACCTCATGATTTCCAAAATTGGTTTGAATTTATAACCATTCGTTCTCCCAAAGGATGAACAAAAGGATATATTTGCAAATTGGACAGGTCATTAATAACTTTTAAAATAATCTACTACGCAGAAAAAAATTAAAAGGACTGTAGTTAAGAAAAAGAATAAATCTAATAGCTCTAAGAGATAAATACAATTAACATGGAAAAGGCTATAAGCATTCTGATGATATGCCAATAATTATTAAAAATAAAACAAAGACCCATTAACTTCTGATAAAGCAAATATCACGCTCTTGGTAAACTTGAAAGTATTTACCAAGGCATGTGGTGGTATTTCCTTCTCAAGCAGAGGTTCTTTACAGCAGGATGAAATGATGGTGTTTTTTTTTTTTTTTTTCCCCTTCAGGAAAACTCAAATCTCACAAGCTAAGCATTAATTAAAGATTGTCTACAGGGCACTGTTACAAATTAAGTTCTTTTAAGTGGAACTTGACATTTCTATACCCCATACCACTTCAAAAACTACGTTTTAGAATTCAGAATTACCTTCTACACCAATAACATAGCGTGAATTGAACCCAATTATTTCAATAGCTGTACTAGGAAATTACCAGGCCAATGGCGTTTCTTTAACCTTCTCTTTATGTGACAGAGTAAAGTGCCGTATTTTCCTCTGAAAATATACTGCTGAGTCTCTAGACCTTTTTCCGCCTTTCTTGAAAATTGCCTCTCACCTCCATGTCTAATCACCCTGCCTCTAATATCTTTAAAGATAGACCGCTTTGCTATGTCTTTTTTTTTTTTTAACCAGAACACTGATAAGCTCTGGTTTATGGTGGTGCTGAGGATTGAACCTGGGAATTTTGATGCCTCAGGCATGAAAGTCCTTTTGTATAACCAATATGTTTACTCCCTAGCCCACTACAATATTTATACAAGAATCAGCCTAAGGCAAATGTTGATGATGCAAGTGTAAACCTCTGTTCTCATTTTTTTCTTCTTCACTGAAGTTTCCATGCTGCTCTTTTAATTCCTTCTACTCACCTCTCTTCCCTATTCCTTACTTCTCAACAGCCCATGTTCTCTGTCTGTTTCCTTTCCCTATTCTCTCCTTTTCCCCACTTGCCTCATCTGCTTTGGGAGTGGGTGGAGTAGTGGTCTGGGGTCTTAAAAAGTGGATCACTGCAAAGAGCTGTGGGAGGAGCTAGGCAGTGGCACACCCAGTAAGTGCACATATCACCTTGCACAAGGATCTGGTTCACTCCCACATCCCCCACCTGCAGGACTGCCGAAGCGCTTCCTGAGCGGTGAAGCAAGTCTGCAGGTGTCTTTCTCTCTCCCTCTCTATCTCCCCTTCCCTTTCAATTTCTCTCTGTCCTGTCAAATTTAAAAAAGTAATAATAAAGTAGAAAAAAAGAAAGAAGGAAGGAAGGAAGGAAGGAAGGAAGGAAGGAAGGAAGAAAGAAAGAAAGAAAGAAAGAAAGAAAGAAAGAATGAAAGAAAGAAAGAATGAAAGAAAAGAAGAAAAAGGAAAAGGCCGGGTGGTGGTGCACCTGGTTAAGCGCACGTTATAGTACATAAGGACCCAGGTTCGAGGCCCCGGTTCCCACCTGCAGAGGGAAAGCTTTGTGAGTCGTGAAGCATTATTAAAGGTGTCTGTCTCTCTGCCTCTTTATCTCCCCTTTCCCTCTCGATTTCTGACTATCTCTGTACAATAAATAAATAAATAAATAAATAGATAAATAAATAAATTTTTTTAAAAAATTTAAAAGGGAAAAATGGCTGCCTGGAGCCGTGGATTCATGGTGCCAGCACCAAGCCCCAGTGATAACCCTGGTATAAATAAATAAATAAATAAATAACACTAAAAAGATGTGGAAGCTGGCTGGACTGCTCTGTGCAGCAGTGGAGGGAGAAACACCCCCAGCACCCTGCGCGGCAGCACCTGAAACAGCATTGTTCTGTTCTTCTCCGAATCCGAGGGCTGTACATGGCTGGGAGCGCTGGCATGTCTCCTTCGGGGCTGTGGCTTTTGGCAGCTCTCATGAACTTTGTTTTGCACGACTCCCGTGACGCTGCTGCACCGAGACCGGAACTCCTGCTGTTCATCAAAACCACAATCTTCCAAAATCCGCTCAGGGAAACACAGCCGAGAGCTGGACAGCACAGGCTGGCTGGCGACAGCCGGTAAAGCAGGGTGGGTTTTGGTCATGCCACCCGCTTCCTCCAGCAGGATGTCTGCGGGTGAGGAGGGCACCTCGGCCTCGAACACCCCCAGCTCATAGCCAGCATCTGTGCTGCGCTGCCCACCCTGGATGCGCAGGCGCTGCTGTTCGTGCAGCGAGAACTTCTCAATGCAGTCGTCGATGAGGCTGGACGGGGCCTTCTTGTAGGTTACCGTCACCTTCCCGCAGTACAGGACCTCGAACTTCTGAGAGTTGTAAAAGGCATCCTCGTTGTCTTTGCTGGCTTTGGCATCTTCTTTCATGGCAGCTTTAGATAACTGCCTTATGCTGCTGATTACATCTGGTACCTGCAAAAGAATGAGACATCTTTATTTCAGTTGATATTTCCATATATTTTCCTTCCTGGAATCTATTATTATCACAGAAGATGCATTTCCATCCTAATTGATATAGACAGTAACAGACCCAGCATAAGAAAAGCATGAACAAACCACCACTGAACATAAATGACCTAAAATATAATTGACATTTAAATATATCAATAGTATATTTTCCATGTTAACCATATGGGCTTCCCCAAAACAAAATATGAGACTATATAGATCACTGTAAATCTATACAGGATGATAAAATGCTAAAGTCATATCTTCTCAATACTTTAAAATTTTTCAGCCTCAGATGAAAGGAAACAAAATGTTAACAAGAATAAAATAAAATTTCTGAAGTAGGGCATTGGAGACATCCATCATTGATATTGGTCATAAGAGAAAAATCACACTAAAACCTTAAAATGCCATGACGTATTTATTATCATGACTAATATCAGAAAGGTCAAGTGCTCCCAGGGAGGTGGAGTATACTGTTCCCTGCAGCAGTATCCACAATAGCCAAGATATGGAAACAAAACAAATTAAGTGTCCATTCACTGATAGATCAATGGAACAGGATGGGGGGGGGGCATTACCCAGCTGTGAGAAAGAGGGAAATACTGCAATAAAACCAATGTGGATATAATTTGAGGAAATTATTCTAAATAAGTCCTAGAAAGACAAATACTATATAATCTCACTTATATATGGAATCTAAAAAAGTTAACTCACAGATACAGAAAACAATTAGCAGTTGCAAGAGGAGGCGAGGGTGGGGTCAAGGTTTGGAGATAGGCAATGGTGGTTCCAAGGTACAAATGTTCTTATTTATAATATAAATATGGTGTGTTGCACCAAAATAAAAGACTGGGGTGGGGGAAGAGTTCAGATTCTGGAAGACAGAGGAGGACCTAGTGCGATTTAAACTGCTATGTGGAAAATTGAGAAATGTTACACATGTACAAACTATTGTATTTTATTTTACTGTTGACTGTGAACCACTAATTCCCCAATAAAGAAAAATTTTTTTAAAGATAAGTAAGTGCTGGGAGTCTGGAGGTAGCGCAGTGGGTTAAGTGCAGGTGTCTCAAAACGCAGGGACCTGCATAAGGATCCCAGTTTGAGCCCCAGGCTTCCCACCTGCAGAGGAGTCGCTTCACAGGCGGTGAAGCAGGTCTGCAGGTGTCTATCTTTCTCTCCCCCTCTGTTTTCCCCCTCCTTTCTCCATTTCTCTCTGTCCTATCCAACAATGACGACATCAATAACAACAACAATAACTACAATAATAAAAAAAAAACAAGGGCAACAAAAGGGAAAATAAATATTAAAAAATTTTTTTGAAAAAGATACATAAGTGCTAATATTATGATGTACAGCATGGAAGTTAATAGTACTAGACTATATGTTTGAAAGTTGCTCAAAGTAAATCCTTTTTTAAAAAAATTATATTCCTATTATGAGAAAGTGAGCAGCAGAAGGAAAGATAACACTAACCATAGAGTTCTACCTCTCTTTTTTCCTGGTGGTGATAGGTGGTGCCAGTTAGGGCTCAAGCCCAGGGCTTTATAACTGTAAGGGTATATATTTTACCACTGATCCACCTTCCTATCCCCTAAAAGAATAAACATGAAAAAAGTTCTCATCTCATGAAAAAAAAAAAAAAGTATAGTTATGAAAGGTGAGTGATATTGACTAAGTTTACTGTAGTAATCAGTTCCCTTTTTTATATATGTAAAATCATTGCATTGTGTACCTTAAGCTAATATCTGTAAATCATAGCTCAATAAATCGGGTTGGTGGGGGGCAAGCAGTGGTACATCTGGTTAGGTGCACATAGTACTACGTGCAAAGACCTGCTCCAAGATCGGGTTCAAGACCCGGCTTCCCACCTACAGCAGGAATGCTACATAAGCAGCGAAATAGGTCTGCAGGTATCTATCTTCTTCTTCCCCTTTCTACCTCCCTGTCTCAATTTCTCTCTGTCCGAGCCAATAAAGGGTGGGGGTGGGGTGACCTCCAGGAGCAGCAGATCTATAGTGCTAGCACCAAGCCCCAGAGATAACCCTGGAGGCAATTAATTAATTAATTAAAAAATAAAATGGGGCACAAGCAAACAAACAAACGTTGGTGTATTCATATAACAGAACACGTCATCATTTCTCATCTGATTTACTGCAATAACCTTTTTTTTTAGGTTTTATGTATTTATTCATTTTTATGAGACACAGACACCAGAGTACTGTTCAGTTCTGGCATATGGTGGTGCCATGGATAAGATTATGAAGCCTCTGAGTGCTCTGGAGCTTGGGCATGCAAGTCCTCTGGTCTCACACTGAGATATTTTCCCTTGCCCTACCATAATAACCTTTTAATTAATATCTCTTACTCTCAGCCTACCTTCAGTTTACTCCCCAAAGACAAAACTATCACTTTTAAAAAATATTTTATTTATTATTGGATAGAGACAGAAATTGAAAGGGGATGGGGAAATAGAGAGGGAGAGAGACAGAGAGACATCTACAGCCCTGCTTCACCACTCCTGAAGCTTTCCTCCTGCAGTCGGAGGCCAAGGGTTTGAACCTGGGTCTTTGTGCACTGTAATGAGAGCACTTAACCTGGTGCACCAACGGAAAACAACTATCACTTTTAAACTTAAGTCATGTTATTCATCTGCTAGTTATACAAGTTCCACATTTCATCAAGAGCAAAATTTCTTATAGTGCCCTATAAGGGTCCTTGATTTCTAATATAAGATACATGTAAGATTAAATAAACACTGGTTACACATCTTCTGAATAATCTACAGGTAGTTAATCTGGATTTTTTTTTCTTTTCATCCTCCTCTTATTTCCTCTGACCTTACTCCTACTACACTCTCTCCCAATCACTCTGCACAGCCATACAGACTCTTACACACTCTTTACTCAAGATCCTGAACTCCAAGATGCTATTCCAGATAACCGCATAGTTCATCCCCTTACCTCATTTAAATCTCCATTCTGATGTCATTTAGTTAGAAAGGATTCAGCCCAACATGCATGTGCACACAACACAACCAATACCACTCCCTTGGATTTCTTCCCCTATTTTATTAGTCTCTATAACATTTACCGCCTATAGTAGTCTGTGTAATTTATGTGCTAGAATATAAGGTCTGTGAGTGTAGTGATTTCCTTTTCCTTATTTTAGCCCTCAAACCTAGAAAAATTCCTGCTACATGGTTTATCCTCAATATATACACACTGGAAGAAAAGTAAGATAATTTTCTGTGATTTTTAACTTTTAGGGGGAAAATAATCTCATCATTCAGTCACTTCCCATTCAGACATGTATAGTACATCTTCTGGTCTTCTAGCAGCACTTCTAAATCCAGCATTTCTTTTTCATAGTAGTCACAGTTTAAAAATCACAAGAACGTTAATGTACTAGTATAGTCATTTCTTATAAATGAAATAGTCCAAATGTCATAGTAACTGCAATGGCTCACACTGAAAAACTGGACATGCTTCAGGGAACAAGTCAAGTTGTTTCTACTAACAGATGACCAGAAACCTATATGCCATGCATGGACTGGTAATGCTATGAAAAATGAGGTAGGCACTGAATCCTGAAAAGGAAAGAAAAAATAAAGAAGGAGGAGGAGGAGAAGAAGAAAAAAAAAAAAAAAAAGGTAGGCAAACTGATTGCAGTAAATTGGATAAAGCCCTAAGAAATGGATCCCTTCTGCCAAGTTAATAATATTGCACTGAATATTTTTCATCTGATTTTGTAACTGGATTCTGAAAGCTGTACCTAGATATTAAGATTCTCTCTATAATACAGAATAGCAAGTATTCTCTGCAAGATTTTTGCTAAACCACAGAATTCTGATCCTGTTAAAAAATATTTAAATGGTTGTTCGAATGATATTCTACCACTGAGACAGGAAATTAAGTCAGGTCATCTTTAACAGTGTCTGTTCATCTGTATTACAAAATGACACAAATACTGAGAAGCTTTTATGTGAAGAACTGATTAGTGGCTAGATTTACATGATCTCATAGGACATTTCCCAGTGCCCACTGATAGTGGATTGGATCGATACCTAAATGCAATTCAGTTAATGGCCCTGCTTATGTAAGTAAGCTTTTATCATCTTGACTAGGTTGAGTGGGAAATTTAGTCTTTTGATAATGTTGAGGTGATAACTACATACTTTACAAAACACAGATTCTAGCTACCTTTTCTTAGGTCATAACAGCTTTCAGTGCCCTGGGCTGCAGAGACTCTAACTGCAAAACTGGTCTAACAGCATTTGGCTCTATTTTCTTATCATTGTGGAAGACACATAAAAGTGAACATTATGTAGTTGCTGCCTACACACTCGGTGCCTACATTGGAGGATACAATAAAAAAGGAAAATAGTAAGATCTACAGTGGCAAAATGAGTGACCAGGGAACCATGAAAATCTTCTATGATGCATTTATTTCAAGGATTAATCAAAAGCAGTACAAAAAACATAAAATTTCTATTTAGAACTTGTACACAGATGTATTATTTTTGAAAAACAACGTCTCATCAGTGTTAATTGGCATAAGCTTGTATGTAAAGATATATATATATTTGCCTCCAGGGTTATAGCTGGCGCTCAGTGCCTACACTATTGAGAGAGGAGAGGGGGAAAAAGACACTTGCAGACCTGCTTCACCATTTGTGAAGCGACCCCCTGCAGGTGGGGAGCCGTGGGCTCGAACCCGGATCCTTATGGTGGTTCTTATGCTTTGAGCCATATGAGCTTAAACTGGTGCACCACCACCTGCCCCCCAAAAGTTATATATTTTTTGAGTGATCCAGGAAGTAGTACAGTGACTAGCTTGTTGGACTTGGGTGTATGAGTTCTTGAGTTTGATCCCCGACATGACATGTGCCAGAGAATAATAAAATAAATAATAAAATAATATTATTATAATAAATAATAAAAATCTCTTTTCCTCATTAATAAATAAACCTTAAAAAGACACACACACACACAAAAAAAATCAAAGTACATTTTTGAATGAATTTGACTCCTCCTTGTATACAATGCATCTTTCAACACCTTTATTTTCCCCTACAATCATAAGTGAAATACTTTCTTGGGGTGGTTTTTGTGTTTTACTAGTGTTCCTCCATATAAACACTGAACATATTTCCTATACTAAAAAAAAAATGTGAGGTCACAGTCAGAAAAGATATATAAATAGGGGTGAACAACTTCTGGTCAAACTTTAATACACTTAGTAAAGGCCTGGTATAAATTCAAGAGTTCCGACAGTCGCCCAAGTAGAAAGTGGTGGCTTTCCATCTGCTCAGTTCTCACCCCAACTATGAGGCAAACATATGTCTCTCAGAAATGTGGAGCACCTCAAGTTCATCTACTCCAGCTGCATACCCTAGTTATTCACATTCCAGCCATGATCAGTGCTAGTGCTCAGAATCTGCCTATATCCCACAGGGTCTGATAAGGACTTAATAACAATTCCAGGCTGGGTTTACATTCTGAGGCAGCACATGACTATATAAATGACTCTTAATAAACTAGAGACTGAGAGGTTTGTATTCTACCTTTGGCTCTGCCGGGAACTTTGACATTGCAATCTTAAGAGTCTCTACACCAGTGAAAAGGTAAAAAAAATTTCTGTGGATGTATTTTTGCATTTTACTACATATATATGCATATATATGTATGTGTATATACATATATATTGTATTGTATATATTTTCTTATTTTGCATTATGTTTACATATTAATATATTAGTAATATATATCATTAAAACAGAAATATTATATGCCATTGACATTACACATGCCCATTAACAGATAATTAACTCAACAAACAATAAAATGAAGGCAGCTTTTCTCCAATGCTTCATGATGTTTAAGAGGGAAAAAAACAATACCACCTTTGCCTTGTATTTTTTCCTTACAGCTTCAGTGATATCACTAAAAGAATTTAGATTCACGTATTAAATTGCAGGCATTAAAGCAATTCCTCATACCAAAAAGGAAAAAAAAAATGCTACCAGAGCTTTTATAGATCATGGTATTTGTATTGCATATTAGTTAATAGTTATTTATCGCACTCCAAGAAAGCCAACAGCACTGTAAAAAGTACACTTTACCAAACTTCAAAGAAAACCAATCCTACAACTACACCCACAAAGCAAACACTGGAGAAAAACTTGGATAGTAAACAGCACAAGGAAAAGTACCTTTGGTCAAGAAGCCCTTTGAAAATAGCAGCTGTTGTCCAAAAGCACTCCACAACGTGAGTTCTTTGTTGTGTTTAAGAGGTACTCTTTCTTGCTAATAAGTCAACAGTAGCTTCATTGTACTTATAAAAGTCTGTGTTAACTCTATGCAGCCAATTAGAAAACTTCCCAGGAGTGACCCTTACTGCTTCAAAAGTAAAGTATTTCCTGCATCTGCAATCAGGAAATACAGAGATTGTTCAGGACTAAAGAAGCGAAGCTTTGGCCTTCTCTAAAAAAATAAATAAATAAATAAATAAAAGTTTTATAATATAATGAACATTTTCTTTCTTTCTTATGCCCTCTAAAATAATCACCAATGTCCAGGGTTTATTAGCTATGAAGACTAATCTACATATAGTTCGATGCCTTTTTCCTCATGGAATTCATTAATAAACAGATGAATCTCAATACATTAAAATTATGTATTAAAATATGAATGTGAGAATATGATTCTCAAAGTATATTTAAAACAAAAAAGCTATCTCACTATTAAAATAAACTTAACAACTTGGTTCATCATTAATAGGTGTATAATTATAGTAAACATAGTAAGATTAATGCAAAAAAAAGGAGGGGTTGAGGGAAATACTATGATATATCTCATTTAAACTGAAAAAGCAAACTGTCTAATAAGAAGAACTATTTAAACTTGTCTCAATCAAATAAGGACAATATGGGAAAGAAAGGCATTTGCTTTGGAAGCAATGCATGCCTTTAAGGGAAGGAGAAGTTTCCATTCTAATAATATTTTTACTACACTGAAACTACTAAGATCAGTTTGTATTTTGAGAAAAGATTGATCTGGCCATTTAATGTTATAGTTTATATTTAGTTCTTTCTGTTTGTTTGGAGTCAGGGCCTCAAACCTCAACAATTTCATTGTTCTTGGCCACTTCTTCTCTCTAATCAGACAGAGACCAGAGTTTCCTTTCACAGGAGAGATCCATTCTTCACAAAATCTGGATTCAGAATAGAATAGTTTAATATAGTTCTTCTAAAATCACAGAACTTTGAAAAAAAAAAAAAAAAACACTGGTGGAATCACTTCCCCACAGTCTTGTTTGCCAAATGTGGAAACATTTGACATCAAAAGTTCAATCAACAAAGAAAAGGATAGTGAAAATAACAAGAAACTAAATGATTCGAGGGCAAAGAGAGCAGAGTAGGTACGACTTACAACACAGTCATGTAAGTTGCTTGGTCTTTGTGTCTTGGACTTCAGCCAAGACAGCTTCATCTCAGACAGACTTTAGTTCTTAGATAATCCTTAGCCACTTTCCTCAAACTCTTTTGGTGCAGCTCTGCTTTGGTTGCTGTTTTCTGCATGGTTTCAGAGTTAACTTAAACATAAGAGAGAATAATCCTTAATGCTTTCTCGCCACACTCTCTTTTCTTATTCTGTTTCCCATCTCCTATCAGTGAATTTCCTCTACTAGAAGATATAACTCTGCACTTTGATGAGCATTCCAAATTGGTAAAAGTGATCAGATATAAAATATATGAGGGCAACTTATTTACAGAAGAAAATCCAAGAGGTCATGTGATTTGTTTAAGGGAATGGAAATGTCCTCAGTCAGCTGAGTTTAGTGGCAGGACGATATATGAATGCAGGGTGGTAACAGATTTTGAAGGACAGAGGAGTAGCCCTTTACAAGCTCCCCTTCAAATTGCGCAAATTAGTATATAAGAGATAGATTAGTCCATATCAGAAAAACACACAACATGCAGTTAAGATCTTGAGTGTAATGTCTAATTCAATATCTCTACTAATGTCTATAGAAAAGACACTATAGCCTCCTCAGCTTTTGGTCTTTCATCTGAGAACCATATATTTACTTCAAAGGTAAGCAGAGAAAAGTAAATTAAATATACACATGTGCCTTACACAGTACTGGGGAGTAAAAATATTCAATAATGCTTAATTAAATGTAAACAGGTAGAGCTGGTTAAATAATAATAATAATAATAATAATAATAATAATAATGTAGGAAATAAGTTGCTGTTAAAAAATTAACTTAGGGGCCAAGTGGTTGTGCACCTAGTTGAGCACACATATTATAGTGCACAAGGACCCGGGTTCAAGCCCCTGGTCCCCACCTGCAGGAGGAAAGCTTTGTGAGTGGTGATGCAGTGCTGCAGGTGTCTCTCTGTCTCTCTCTCTCTCTCTATCTCCCTCCCTCCTCTCAATTTCTGGCTGTCTCTATCCAATAAATAAAGATAATAAAAAAATTTTTTAAATAACTTCAGGAAATTTAAACTGTAGTAGAGGGGAAACCATAAATAAGTAATGCATAAAGAATTTAGATAGTGAGCATTGCTAATGAGAAAAATAACATAGGAAAGGGAGACATAAAAACTGGAGGGGGTAGAATAGTTGCAACTTTAAAGAAAAGACTTTATAAAGTATTTCAGCAAAACCTCAAAGACAGAAAGGAGGTAAACCATACAGTTTATACCATACAGTTAGCTGGGGGAGGATCATCCCAAGCAGAGTGAACATCAAGTTCAAAGGCCTTGAAGCAGAAGTTAAGCTGCACGTTCAGGGAATGTGGAGGAGCCAGTGTGGCTGAATGTCTGGGAGTGAGTGAGCAGTGGGGGTGAGGGGTGAGTTTGAAGGTGGGGTAAGGGGTGTTTTGGGAGGGTGCACCACAGAGATATCTAAATCATTCAGGGTCTTGAAAGGGCTTTGGCTATTCTCTAGGTAAGATAGAAAGTGACAGCAGGATGCTGAGCTCTGTCTTGGAATAAGTCCTTTGCAGTGTGGAAGACAGAAAGAATGATGGGGAAGGAACCTACTGTACCATCTGGGGCTCAGAATGGGAGCCTTAGCAAAGTGCTGAACAGCTGCAGGCTGCTGGACATAATTTTTAGATTTTTTTATTGTTATCTTTATTTATTGGATAGAGACAGTCTGAATTCGAGAGGGGAGGAGGGAAATAGAAAGGAAGAGAGACAGAGAGACACCTGCAGCCCTGCTACACCACTTGCAAAGTCTTCCCCCTGCAGGTGGGCACCAGGAGTTCAAACCTGGGTGCACTGTAACATGTCGGCTCAACCAGGTGTGCCACCACCCAACCCCAATGATTATTTTTTATTAGTGATTTAATAATGATTAACAAGATTGTAGGAAAAGAGGAGTACAATTACATACAATTCCCACCATCAGAGTTCTGTATCCCATCCCTTCTATTGGAAGCTTCCCTTTTCTTTATCCTCTGGCAGTATGGACTAAAATTCTTTATGGGGTGCAGAAGGTGGAAGGTCTGGCTTCTGTAATTGCTTCTCCGCTGAACATGGGTGATGGCAGGTTGATTAACACCCCCAGCCTGTTTCTATCTTTCCCTAGTGAGGTAGGGCTCTGGAGAGGTGAGGTTCCAGGGTACATTGGTGAGGTTGTGTGCCCAGAGCATCATGGTAGCATCTGAAAATTGGTGGCTGAAAAATGGTAAAATATAAAGCAGGGGAAAGTGTTTAATAATCAGGAACCTAAGGTAAGCATAAAGCAGATCAATCTAAGGGTCTTCGTGTGGGATGAAGCTAGACAATCTACTTAGGTATATTCCAAGTGGCCTGTGACTTTAGTAATTGTTGCCTGAGCCTGACAGCTAACATGAAGGTTGGTTAAAAGTATTATCTGGGGAGTATGGCGGTAGCACAGCGGGTTAAGCGCACGTGGCGCAAAGCACAAGGACCAGGTTTAAGGATCCAGGTTCGAGCCCCTGGCTCCCCATCTGCAGGGACATTGCTTCACAAGCAGTGCAACAGGTCTTCAGGTGTCTATCTTTCTTTCCTCCTGTCTGTCTTCCCCTCCTCTCTTGATTTCACTCTGTCCTATCTAACAACAAGGGCAACAAAGGGAAAATAAATTTTTTTAAAAAGAAAAAAAGTATTATCTGGAAAGATGGTGTCAGAGTTGAGAATAGGACTAGAAAGCTGGATTAGAGCAGAAAGTAGCTCCCAAATATGAGGAAAGCATATAAATACCATTAACTGTAAACCCCATTGATCTGACCTAAGGCCTATACCTGTTCATATTTGGCACAGGAGCCTGTGTAACTGCTGGATATAATTTTAAAGGCACAGTCAAGATGATGTGTTGATGGGTCTAATGCGGTGTACAAGAGGAGAGGAAACAGGGAAGATATTGCACAAGAGAAATTAGAAAACTGGAACTGCGGTTCCCGGAAGATGGCGGACCGAGAAGCTGCTAGTGGCTTGACCTCTGACCACATCTTCTGGAAACGGTAGGATTTTCTGCCTTTAGTAGGCCAGTCAAGAAGGGGTCCTAGCGGGCACACCAAGGGGGTGACTATAACTTAATTTGGGTTAAGAAATAGAGTACAATAAAAGGGAAAATAAATTTTTTCCTTTTAATTATTAAGCACACCCCCTCCTCCTTCCCCCCCCATAACCAGTCCCTGGGGACCAGCTCCTAGCAGGCTCCCCTGCTGAGCTTCTGTCTTTACCAAATTCCTGTCCAACCAGGGAGTATCATTCATTCTAAGTCTATACCCTTCTGAAACCTATGGCCTTTTTTCTTTCTAAGTAGCCAATCCCCCCCACCTCACCCCGCATAGCTAATTAAATAATTAAAAATAAATAAATAAATAAACTCTTTCCTTTCACTGCTCTTTTATGACTGTTCTTTTTCTCATCATTTTCATTTTTTTCTCTCTCTTTCTTTTTTTTTCTTTTTCTCATTCTTGTCATCCTTTCTTCCTTAATCCTACAGCTTCCAAAGCCACAGGCCCCAGCCCCCACACCACCAAACAGTGTGCTTTTTTGAATTCACTGATACACATTTGGGAATTATTTTGGGGAAGAATTATGACTCATTGTGGACTCTCACTGCCAGTGTCTCTGCTCAACTTCCCTTCCTCCTTTAGCTACCCCTAGAATATACAGTGGATAGTAGATTTGCATAACTGTCTATATCAGCCATCCTTGTCTACTCCTGAGTTTTTTTGTTTTTTTTTTCTCATTCTTAACAATCAGCTGCCTCTGATCACAAGGTTTGAGGTAATCTGGGACAGGTTTTTGTTTTTTATTTCCCTCCTCTATTTTATTATTAATATTATATAAAGGCTTATATCTTCCCCCCCTTTAGGTTGATCAGAATTAATTCTTAGGGTATCTTTCATTGCTAGGGTAGTGGGCATATTATCTATTGTGGGAGGAACTTATCTCCTTACTCCTACCTCCTCTATAGACTCTCCCTTCCCTCCTCCTCCTAGCTAATTAAAAAAATTAAATTAAAAATAAAGTAATAAAAAAACAAGCTTTCCTTTCACTGCTCTTTAATTACAGCTCTTTTTCTTATCGTTCCCTTTTCTCTCACTTGTCTCTTTTTTTTTTTTTTATCTTGTCATACACTTCTTGTTCCTTCTTCTTTGCCTTTCTGAATTCGTGAATTATTTTGGGGAAGAAATCTGACTCAGAGTGGACTCTCTATGTGTGTATCTCTGCTCTAGCTCCCTTTCCCCTCTTGTTACCCCTAGAATATACAGTGGATAGTAGATTCACATAACTGTCTATTCTTAGACAAAGAAATTGAAACCGTTATTAAGAATCTCCCCAACAACAAAAGTCCTGGACCAGATGGCTTCACAAATGAATTCTACAACTTTCAGGAAACACTTAATACCCATACTTCTTAAGCTATTCCTTAAGATTGAAGAAACAGGAATACTCCCTTCCACCTTCTATGAAGCCAACATCACCCTGATACCAAAAGCTGATAGGGACAGAACAAAAAAGGAAAACTACAGACCAATATCTCTGATGAACATAGATGCCAAAATATTAAACAAGATCTTGGCCAACCAGATACAGCAACATATCAAAAAGATTGTTCATCACGACCAAATGGGATTCATTCCAGGAATGCAAAGCTGGTTCAACATCCGTAAGTCAATCAATGTCATTCACCACATCAATAAAAGCAAAGCCAAAAACCACATGATTATCTGAATAGATGCAGAGAAAGCCTTTGACAAGATCCAACACCCATTCATGCTCAAAACTCTACAAAAAATGGGAATAGATGGGAAATTCCTCAAGATAGTGGAGTCTATATATAGCAGACCTACAGCCAACATCATAATCAATGGACAGAAGCTGAAAGCATTCCCCCTCAGATCAGGGACTAGACAGGGCTGTCCACTGTCACCGTTACTCTTCAACATAGTATTGGAAGTTCTTGCCATAGCAATCAGGCAAGAGAAAGAAATCAAAGGAATACAGATTGGAAGAGAAGAAGTCAAGCGCTCACTATTTGCAGATGATATGATAGTATACATAGGAAGACCTAAAGAATCCAGTAGAAAATTACTGGAAGTTATTAGGCAATATAGCAAGGTATCAGGCTACAAAATCAATGTACAAAAATCAGTGGCATTTCTTTATGCAAACACTAAATCTGAAGAAGAAGACATCCAGAAATCACTCCCATTTACTGTTTCAGCAAAATCAATCAAATACCTAGGAATAAAGTTGACCAAAGAAGTGAAACACTTGTATGCTGAAAACTATGTGTCGCTACTCAAGGAAATAGAAACTGATACCAAGAAATGGAAAGATATCCCATGCTCATGGATTGGAAGAATAAAGATCATCAAAATGAATATTCTCCCCAAAGCCATATACAAATTTAAGGCAATACCCATCAAAGTTCCACCAGGCTTCTTTAAGAGAATAGAACAAACACTACAATCATTTATCTGGAACCTGAAAACACCTAGAATTGCTAAAACCATCTTGAGGAAAAGAAACAGAAATGGAAGCATCACACTCCCAGACCTTAAACTATATTATAAAGCCATCATCATCAAAACAGCATGGTACTGGAACAAAAATAGGCACACAGACCAGTGGAACAGAATTGAAAGCCCAGAAATAAATCCCCACACCTATGGACATCTAATCTTTGATAAGGAGGCCCAAAGGATTAAATGGAAAAAGGAGGCTCTCTTCAATAAATGGTGCTGGGAAAGCTGGGTTGTAACATGCAGAAGAATGAAATTGAACGACTTTATCTCACCAGAAACAAAAATCAACTCCAAATGGATCAAAGACCTAGATGTCAGACCAGAAACAATCAAATACTTAGAGGAAAACATTGGTAAAACACTTTCCCACATACAACTCAAGGACATCTTTGATGAATCAAACCCAATTGCAAGGAAGACTAAAGCAGAAACAAACCAATGGGACTGCATCAAATTGAAAAGCTTCTGCACATCCAAAGAAACTATTAAACAAACAAAGAGACCCCTCACAGAATGGGAGAAGATCTTTACATGCCGTATATGAGACAAGAAACTAATCACCAAAATATATAAAGAGCTCAGCAAACTTAGCACCAAAAAAAGCAAATGACCCCATCCAAAAATGGGCAGAGGATATGAACTGAACATTCACTACAGAGGAGATCCAAAGGGCTAACAAACATATGAAAAATTGCTCTAGGTCACTGATTGTCAGAGAAATGCAAATTAAGACAACACTAAGATACCACCTCACTCCTATAAGAATGGCATACATCAAAAAGGACAGCAGCAACAATGCTGGAGAGGATGTGGGGACAGAGGAACCCTTTTACATTGCTGGTGGGAATGTAAATTGGTACAGCCTCTGTGGAGAGCAGTCTGGAAAACTCTCAGAAGGCTAGACATGGACCTTCCATATGATCCAGTAATTCCTCTCCTGGGGATATAGCCCAAGAACTCCATAACACCCAACCAAAAAGAGGTGTGTACTCCTATGTTCATAGCAGCACAATTCATAATAGCTAAAACCTGGAAGCAACCCAGGTGCCCAACAACAGATGAGTGGCTGAGAAAGCTGTGGTATATATACACAATGGAATACTATGCAGCTATCAAGAACAATGAACCCACCTTCTCTGACCCATCTTGGACAGAGCTAGAAGGAATTATGTTAAGTGAGCTAAGTCAGAAAGATAAAGATGAGTATGGGATGATCCCACTCATCAACAGAAGTTGACTAAGAAGATCTGAAAGGGAAACTAAAAGCAGGACCTGATCAAATTGTAAGTAGGGCATCGAAGTAAAAGCCCTGTGGTGAGGGGTAGACATGCAGCTTCCTGGGACAGTGGGGGGTGGGAGTTGGTGGGAGGGATGGGTCACAGTCTTTTGGTGGTGGGAATGGTGTTTATGTACACTCCTAGTAAAATGTAGTCATATAAATCACTAATTAATACGAGAGGGGGAAAATCAATTGTATGTCTCAAAGTTTTTCAAAACACAAACTGTATCTTTTCAATATATAGGCTGTGTATTTGATATGCAGACTCTCTCAGAAGCCTAGACCAAGTAGATCAGAAGCAACCAATAGCACAGCTATATACAAGATACTGGGTACTGTACAGCAAACCCTAACAAAAGGACTTTTCAAAGTTAACCCAATTACCAAATAATGTGATGATAACATTAACTATTGAGTGTCTTTTTGAACCCTAAGACAGCAGGAACCTCACCTCTCCACTATAGAGCCTTTACTTCCCCCAGTCCTGGAACCCTTGGATAAGGCCCACTTTCCCATATGCCTCTCCCAATCCATATCAAATAATATTGCATCCGCCGATCACAACCTAACCAACACAACGATTGCCACCTCAGCATGCTTCACTTCAGACTGTGTCCAGAGACTTCACATGTGGAATGACAACCCTTCAGCTTCATTACTCAGGTGAGACCTTTCCTTTCATAGTATACTCTAATTTCATCTCTGGTGGTTCACTTTCTAACAAAGTCCTAAAACCTAGATATATACCAGTTTCTGTGAGAGAGAGCTTATGTTCACACGTATCCGTAAACTACTGCAAAATATATACCTGAAAGTAGAAGTACACTAGAGTTTGTAGTGAGTACCCCCCTAACACTTCCTCTCCACTATTCCAAGCTTTGGGTCCATGATTGCTCAACAGTTTGTTTGGCTTCACATGTTAACTCTCTTTTCAATCACCAGGTTCCAGATGTCATCAGGATGCCGGCCAGGCTTCCCTAGACTGAAGACCCCACCAATGTGTCCTGGAGCTCTGCTTCCCCAGAGACCCACCCTACTAGGGAAAGAGAGAGGCAGACTGGGAGTATGGACTGACCAGTCAACGCCCATGTTCAGCGGGGAAGCAATTACAGAAGCCAGACCTTCCACCTTCTGCAACCCACAATGACCCTGGGTCCATGCTCCCAGAGGGACAGAGAATGGGAAAGCTATCAGGGGAGGGGGTGGGTTATGGAGGTTGGGTGGTAGGAATTGTGTGGAATTGTACCCCTCCTACCCTATGGTTTTGTTAATCCTTTCTTAAATAAAAAAAAAAATTAAAAAAAAGAAAGAAAACTGGAACTGCAGTATTGAGAGACAAATGGGGCTGCTTTAGAAAATGGGGTTTACCTGGGTCCATGCTCCCAGAGGGATAGAGAATGGGAAAGCTATCAGGGGAGGGGGTGGAATATGGAGATTGGGTGGTGGTAATTGTGTGGAGTTGTACCCCTCCTACCCTATGGTTTTGTTAATTAATCCTTTCTTAAATAAAAAAAAATTTTTTTAAAAGAAAATGGGGTTTAATTTTAGACACATTAATCTTGAGAAGCTATCGGTATTCAAGGGGAAATGGCAATAGACGGTTAAGAATGTGTGTCTAGAGCTCAGGGAAAAGCATGGGGCTAAGTAAAAAGCTGGAAAGAATTAGCTACAGATGTCATTTAATGCCATGAAAATAAAATAACTCATCAAAAGATTATAGATGACAAAGAGCAAGAGAGAATCATTCAGGCAGAAAGAGAAATATCTCTGGGGGCCAGGTGGTGGCACACCTGGTTGAGTGCACATTACAATACGCAAGGACCCAGGTTTGAGCTCCCAGTCCCCACCTACAGGGGGAAAGCTTTGGGAGTGGTGAAGCAGTGCTGCAGTTGTCTCTCTGTCTCACTCTCTGTCTCACCCTACCCTCTTGATTTCTGGCAGTCTTTAGCGAATAAATAAAGATAATAATAAAAAATTTTAAAAAAGAAATATCTATGGAACTGGGACCTATTCATCAGGTACACCATATACTTAGTTTGGCAGCTGGGGAGATATAAGCCAAGGAAAACACAGTAAGATTCAGGACCAAGTAAGGAAGGTACCCTGAAGCTAACTAAGCATGTGTTTCAAATATGGGAATAATTAATACAGACTTACAGGTGACTTTGACAAGAAAAGTTTTGCTGGGAGCTTTTTTACTAGCTTTACTAGAGTATATCTGAAAGAATTTTTCAGAAAAAAATCCAAAACTGTAAGTATAGATCTGTTATGCCCATAACTGGAGGTATAAGTAAGCTAGTTGAAAGAGGGTTCTCTCATGGAAGAAATAGCAACTTCCAACAGAGAACTCCCCATAATGAAAAGAAAACTGATTATCTAGAGAAAAGGTACAATTGCTGACAGCGTCCTTAGATAAACAAGTAGTAACAGAATCTACATACGGTACAACAAATTTAAACAGTGTCAAGACATGGGCAGTTCATCTCAATGAAAGGTTTAGAGAATTTCTCTTCTGGTTGTTTTATTTTCAGTTGATATAAAGTGTGATTGTCTGGATGGGGTAGATAGAATAATGGTCATGCAAAAAGACTCTCATGCCTGAGGCTCCAAAGTCCCAGGTGTGATCCCTAGCACCACAAGAAGCCAGGCCTGAGCAGTGCCTTCTGGTTAAGAAAAAAATAAATAAATGTGATTATCAGCTAAAATGAAGATCAGAGATTTAACCATGAATATTTAATTTAACTCAGACTTTAGATAAAATACTAAAGTGAAATTATCTTTTGAACTTCAAGGTACCCTTTCTTTTCACTAATAAGGTGAAAATGTGACCCCAAGCTTTTGGGGAGAACATAGATTTTTAATCTTAAATTAAACTTCTAAGTACCTTAGAAGAAACCCAAGAATCAGTCAGTAATTAGCAGTATTGCATCTTAAAATGAAAATAAGTAGATAGTATGATTTTTTTCCTTCGGATGAGATTGGGAGCTTTCCTATATAAGTAATATTTGTATAAGGAGTAAATTTTAGAATGTTTCCATTTAATTAAACTAAAACAAAAAAAATGTTCTGTGTTGTATCAAATTAATTATGTCGCCAAATTTTATGAAAATTATTTTTGTATTCATTTTCATGGAAATAGATAATTGTACAATTATATATATATGAAAAAGCTCTGTACCTTCCCATTTTCCTATGAATCATAACAGTACTCTAAAAATATTATGTGTCTTTATAAAGTGTGTAGTACAATGCCATTTGTATTTACTGCAACAAACACCAGAGGGAGCTTTCTCATGAGAACTAGTCTACCTAGGTAAAACCTACAGGTTTTTTTTTTCTTCTTTTGTTAGTATTACAGAAAGAAAATGTCACTGTTTATGAAATATTACTACTTTAATTTTTAGATTTCTTTATTGGGGGATTAATGGTTTACAGTCAACAGTAAAATATAATAGTTTGTAAATGTGTTCAGGATCTGAACCCTCCCCCTCACCCCAGTGTCTTTTACTTTGGTGCAATACACCAAATACAGTCAAAGTTTTTCTTTGCATTTTCTCTTCTGTTCTTGTTTTTCAACTTCTGTCTATAAGTTACTTTTCCTAATTTAAACTTACTAAAGTAACCCCTGGCAAGGAATTAATGAGAATTTTAGCTGCTTCCGTAAGTTTGACAATAAAATTAAGTTAGACCAAAAAAATTGAAGTATATCATGATCAGTAATTGTTAACATTAAATCTGCTAGACAATCTCAAATAGTATAATAAGTGGAATATGAGAAATATGCCTTTGTTGAGATAAAGAATAAAATCATCTAGACAAAAAAGTTAGAACCAGACACCTGAGTAGCTTTAACTTAGATACTGTCTAAACTCATGGGAGGAGAACTTTCAGACCAAGGTTTAGTTGTGACATAGAATGGCCTTGGGAATAGAGGAGAGGGAGTAAAGGCTAAGTGCAGAAGCAACGCTATAGACTCAAGCTGAGAGCAGTAGATAACATTAAAAAAAAAAAAAGACCTCTAGATTTCTCAGAAACCTATTTTTGTCCTGGCCTGACATATTACTTCATATATTTCTACCATCACAACAGATCTTTCACCTTGCAAATGGAAATAATATGACATTCTTGAACTCTTATTCAGAGATATCAATTACTTAAAGACATAATCCTCAGTCATTAAATATGCACATATCTCTCTCCTTCAAACAGTCCTAACTGCTGCTACCCAGGGATAAAATGGAAATCATACATTCAACTGGCTTTTAAGATTAGGCTGGAAGTAAGGGCAATAACAAACAGAGGCCTAATATCTGAACTTGTGCTTTCTGTGGCTGAAGGAAAAGTCCTCCACATAATGAACATGTAACAGCTCCAAATTATATTCTCTCCCACCAGCCACAGTACACTTCAACTCTTGGAAAGAAACATAAGTCATGGCTAGTGATATGAAAAAAAATCAATATAATAAAACCTTGAGGCAACATTTCCCTTTTCTTTCATTCCTTCTTTTTGAGGAGCATTACCTAGATATTTCTTTGATCAGAAGAGGGCCTTTGTTCATAGCTGACACATTTATTTAAAGGTATTCTTCATTCACTCACTGAAACATGATACCCTGTTTCTTATGCTAACTAAATGATACCAAGAAAATGCCCAATCTCACTGTCCTATCATCTTTGATGAAAGAAACAAGGATAAGTTTAACCCCTTCAAAATCCTGGATTAAAAAAAAAAACATTCCTTTTATGCATCTTGAAGAAATTTGAATTGAAACCAGATATGTAATCTATAGGTCAAAGCCTCTGAAATTTACCAGATTGCTTGAAAGTCACATGGGAAAGTGCCCTCATCGAGACTGGTCTTTGACCAGTACTAACCAAGCCCTACTTATCCTGAGCATAAGTAGATATCTCTTCCCTAGGCCCCATGAAAGAATTCACTCACAAAATGATAAAGTTTCAATTAGCTGAGTTTTCAGGATTTGTTAAGATTTGAAGCAAACTGGGAATTAAGTACACCAAGCCTCTCCTTCCAAAAGTATTTTTCACTCATCTAATTTTATTATGTACCTGCCAATTTTGATTCCATAGAGGAAATGCTCATTTTAGAATTGCAAACAAAATACGTAGCACTGAATTGTTTTCATGCAACACTGCAGAATGAACTGAGAGCCAGACATATATATGATACCATACATGTGCAACTGTCTGTCCTATATCCTTAGTGATGGGATGCATTGGATCGACCTTCTCATGGTGCATCCCATGTGTACCCATTCATTGGGGAAACTGACGATCCTTCCTAGCCGACTGAATCCACATGGATCCCAGTCACTTTCAAAGCCAGCAACAAGCAGCTCCTGACAGCTTTCAACCTGACGCTGTTGACTGGCTATGGAAGAAGGGCAAACGCTAGAAGTGAGACAGACAGGCAGAAAGGTAGGCAAACAGACAGACAAAAAATGTACTGTTCCATTATCCATGGATCCCACTCTGATGCTTCCAAATGGTGCTGGGTATCAGATTCCTGACCTCATACAAGGTATGGACCCTAGCTACTGAGCTATACCTCTCAGCCCCCATATATTTTTAATATATTTTATTTGAGAGAGAGAGAGAGAGAGAGAGGAGAGAGAGAGAGACAGACAGAGAGAGAGAGAGAGAATGTGAGAGTCCAGAGCACTGCTCAAATCTGGCTTATGGTGCAGGGGAGTAAACCTGGTTCTTTTTTTTTAATATTTATTTATTTATTCCCTTTTGTTGCCCTTGTTTTTTTTATTGTTGTAGTTATTATTGTTGTTGTCGTCATTGTTCGATAGGACAGAGAGAAATGGAGAGAGGAGGGGAAGACAGAGAGGGGGAAAGAAAGATAGACACCTGCAGACCTGCTTCACCGCCTGTGAAGCGACTCCCCTGCAGGTGGGGAGCCGGGGACTCGAACCCGGATCCTTAGCCGGTCCTTGTGCTTTGCGCCACCTGCGCTTAACCCGCTGTGCTACCGCCCGACTCCTGTAAACCTGGTTCTATGGAGCCTTAGGCATGAAAATTCTTTGGCATAACCATTATGCTGTCTCCTCCACTATGCCCCTAAATATTTTTAATGCTGCTTCATTTAATATTTTAATGAAGTTCATATTTTCTTTTTTTTTTAAGTTCATATACCTCAAACACTCCTTCCAAATTCCTTCAAACACTCCTTCATCTCTATATTAAAAGGATCAATGGTACCAACAATGCTTCAATACTGACATTAAAATCAATATGACTGGGGGCCAAGCAGTAGCACAGCAAGTTAAGTGCACATGGTGCAAAGCCCAAGGACCAGAGTAAGGATCCTGGTGCGAGCCCCCGACTCCCCACCTGCAGAAGGGTCGCTTCACTCGTGGTGAAGTAGGTCTGCAGGTGTCTTTCTCTTCCCCTCTCTGTCTTTCTGTCCTCTCCTGATTTCTCTCTGTCCTATCCAAAAACAACTACAGCAATGTCAACAATAATAACAACAATGATAAACAACAAGGGCAACAAAAGGGAAAAAATAGCGCCCAGGAGCAGTGGATTCATGGTGTAGGCACCGAACCCCAGCAATAACCCTGTAGGAAAAAAAAAATCAATATAACTGAAGATAAAGGAAATAGGCCCAGTGGCTACTGCACCCTGCCAAAACTGACAACTGCCAAGTTAGAAAGCAAATTCAAAACAAACTGCCAGAGGGGCCAGGTGGTGGCGCTCTTGGTTAAGTGCACACATTACAGTGCTCAAGGACCCAATTACAGTGTTCAAACCCCTGGTCCCCACCTGCAGGGAGAAAACTTCAGAGTGGTGAAATAGGGCTGCAGGTGTCTCTGTCTCTTTCCCTTTCTATCTCTGCCTCTCCACTCAATTTCTCTCTGTCTCTACCTAATAAAAATAAATAAATTTAAAGAAAATTGCCAGTCCTCATTGTTACATACATGACTTCTTTCAAGAAAGGGTAAGGTGATTCTTAGCATAAAATCATATAGGCATTGTGTTCTCTAAATAGGACCCACCATGATTTAGAACAAATGGTTCTAATGGTTGTTTCCAATCCTCACACTCACCCCACCAATTTCATGAGTCCCCACAAAAGGGGGCACAATGAAGGGCATGTAATTCAAACTGAATCAGTGGCAGAGATAGGGCCAATGGGCACGTGACCTAAGGCAGATCAATCTGAGTCATTATCTAAAACTTTCAAACATAAGAAACTCCAAATCCACTCGAGATCCAGTCAGGTAGATCCACCCTTGTTGCTAAGAACTCTAAATAGTCTATGAGCATATGAAAACTGTTGAGGTTGGTTAATATTGACTGCTGAGGATGGTTTTTCCCAAACTAGAATGTTTTTCTTTTCTTTTTCTTTTTTTCTTTTTTTTTTTTTTTTTTCTGTAATTGTCACCGGGGTTATTGTTGGGTCTCAGCTCGGCACTGAGTCCACCGCTCCTGGCAGCCATTTTTTTCTTTTTATTTCTATTATATTTGATAGGACAGAGAGAATTTGAGATTGGAAGGGAAACAGAGAGAGAGAAAATTAAACACCTGCAAACCTGCTTCACCACTGGTGAAGCGCCGCCCTGTAGGTGGGGATTGGCGGCAAAAACCCAGGTCTTTGCACATGGTGATGTGTATGCCTAACTAACTAGGTTCACCACTGCCCAGTCCCCAACACTGTATTTCTTTTTCACATAAAAGTGAAAGTAAGGATGCAGGGCTGTTCTGGAAGCCCATTATATCACCAAAAGTTCAGGTCCTTCCTATCTACTTGTCCTGCTTTGCAATGGCCTTCACCCCATAATCAAACTGAATTCCAGGCAGCAGGATGCTAATAAAGAATAAAATGAAAAATAAAACAAAAGGTACACACAAACGCAGACACAGATACAGATACACCTCTTTTTCTAAAGAAACTTTGACACAAAAGACCTGCCTATACCCCAATGGGCAGAAATGAGCACCTCTAGCAGTAACAGAAGCTACTTATGATCCCATATGCAGGCACTATACTTAGATCCTCACACATAGATGAGCAAAAAAAAATTGACACTACTTATTCCCCTGCTCCTCAAGTATGATGTCACTGATATAAAATTAAGAGATAAAACACAAAATAAATTTGATCAGATCAAAATGATGGGGTTTACAGCCAACAATATTTATACACCTTTCCCATATTTGGGAACTACTCTCTTCCCTGATGCAGCTTTCTGGTCCTTGTTTTCAGCCATAACATCATCTTCCCAGACAATAACTTGGATCCATCTGCATATCAGATGTCAGGCTCAGGAAAAAAAAATAATAACTAATATAGTCATAGGTTTGTTGGAACTAAAATAGGCCTACTAACTACAAAACACAGAGCCCAACTCTTCATCTGAACTATCCCAGCCTTTAGGTTCATGATCAGTCAACAATTTGTTTGGCTCTATATGCTAACTTTTTTCAGCCACCAGGTTCCTGATGCTACTATGATGCCAACCAGACTTCTTGGACAGACGACCCCACCAATGTGTCCTGGAGCCCCGCTTCCCCAGAACCCCACACCACTAGGGAAAGAGAGAGACAGGTTGGGAGTATGGACCTGCCAATGCCCATGTTTAGTGGGGAAGCAACCTTGGGTCCATACTCCCAAAGGGATAAAGAATAGGGAAGTTATCAGGGGAGGGGATGGGATACGGAGTTCTGGTGGTGGAAACTGTATGGAGTTATACCCCTCTTATCCTATGGCTTTTGTCAGTGTTTCCTTTTCATAAATAAAAATTTTTTAAAAAAAACCTTGGACACTGGGGTTTATTGCAACAAAGCAAAAGACTGGGAAAAGAGAGGAAGAAAAAGAGTAGAAAGAGCCTGGGGTCCTGGTACATGATGATGAAAAGTAGTGTAAGTTGGCAATGAGTGTATTCAACACAGGCTTTTCATGAGGAGATGAGAAATTGTACTCATGTGTCAGCAAATATACTGTAAACCACCAACCAACACCCCCTCCCAGAAAATTTTAAAAAGATCAAATTTGGGAGTCGGGCAGTAGTGCAGTGGGTTAAGCGCAGGTGGCACAAAGCGCAAGGACTGGCTTACGAATCCCGGTTCAGCCCTCGGCTCCCCACCTGCAGGGGAGTCGCTTCACAGGCGGTGAAGCAGGTCTGCAGGTGTCTATCTTTCTCTCCTCTCTGTCTTCCCCTCCTCTCTCCATTTCTCTCTGTCCTATCCAGCAATGACAACGACATCAGTAACAACAACAATAACTAAAACAACAATAGAAAAAAGAGAAAATTTTTAAAAATCAAATTTGTGGGGGGGAAATGTGAGCTACAATACCAATTAATAAATATTTTGTTATAGTAGAAACATATATGTAAAGAGGCCAAGAGATAGTTCATCCCGCATGTAAGTGCCCAAGCCGCTGCGCTACCGCCGACCCCATTTCAAGTCTTAATGGTACTTTCAATCATATTCTGCCTTGTATATAATTTGTCTTCTTGTGTTTATCTCCTCTCCTATACGGTTCTAAATTCCTTCCTTAACTCTGATCTCAAGACATAGTTCCTGGGCACACAGTCAGCTGGCTCTCCTGCAATGTACTTTCTCATCCACTGCTTTCCACTCTCAAATCACTTCTAAACCCATCTGTAGTCAGATAACACACAACTTTCTGGACAGCCCAACAATACCGCTTGAAATCAATCTGACAGCATCTCCCCAGTTTCCCAAAATTTCTACTTAATTCTGGTAACATGAAAAGATGAAGGTAGTCATTGTAAATAGACATGCTACTACAAAAGATAAGACTATGGACCCAAAGACTTGGAAATTTAATTACAAGGAATTATTTTATATAGAAACCAGCAAAATGTTTTTCTTATTATTGCTCCACAAACATCTGGAATGGCTCAGGAAAAAAAAAGGAATTAAGCAAGACTATCCCCTCAAGATTTTTGGAATAAGCAAAAATTACCCTGAAATTAAACAAGAAAAACCTCTCCAGCTATGGTTAAAAGAACATGAGGAAATAACATTTACAAAAACCCTTGCCTTTATTAAATATTCCTAAAAATTTTGATGACCTATAAATATTTAATAAACACAAATGCTCTATTTTTAACCTAGTGAATAGACTGTGAAGAACACAGAACACTGCTATTAAATCTTCCATGCAAATTGTCTCTGGGACAGAACAGCAGACGATAAGATGTCCTCAGAGAGCTGGGAACAAGTGAGATAAAGAACAAAGCCAACCTACTGGGAGGCCCTTTTGCCCAGAACACAGTTTCCCTCAGGAAAATTTCCCTACATGACCTTCAAGAGCACAGTAGCAACCACTTGCTGCTAGAAAAGGCCGAACACACCCAAGGTTTCCCTTTCTCTACAGCACCATCTGAATGCACTATCTTTACTCATCGAAAGCATCATCTATATATTTTCCCTATGCCAACCCCAAGGCCTGGTACACACATTATGTTCCCAAACCAATGAAGGAACAAATGAATGAGTGGTTAAATAATCAAGGAGAAAAAGGTGGTTCTGCTCAACTTCCTAGATCAAAATACTCAGCAGGCTCCTGCCTGAATTCAGAGCATTGTGGTGTGGGAAAATATTAGTGCCAATTAAATTATGACTACTACTTGAAAAGCAGGTTTACTATTCTTTAAAAAAAAGGAGGGATGGAGATGAAGTTGGTAGCATACTGATGTAGTTGACCACACACATGTTACCATGCTCAAGGACACAGGTTCAAGCCCCCAACACCCATCTGAAGAGGGGAAGCTTCACAACAGGTGAAGCAGTGCTACAGGTGTCTCTCTCCCTCTCTATTCTCCCACACCCCCACCCCCACCCCCAATTTCATTCTGTTCTTTCAAATAATAAATACAATTTTTAAGAAAGATGACTAGTCCCTTTTTAGGGCCATTGCTAATGTAAATCACCTGACCAATTCATAAATGAAAGAAACTTAGCTCTTTGTAAGAAGTACTTGCTATGGACTTACCTGGTACACTTTCTAGATAATAATAGCTAACACTTATCAAATACATACGGTGTTGGGTACTGATCTAAATGTCATATATTTCATTGCCTTTAGTTCTTATGACAATCTTTGCTATCATTATCCTTACTCAACTTATTAGAAACATCTTACATTCTTCAGATCCAAATCTTGCTTAATTAGTTAAATGAATCAATAAAATGAATATGTGGGGCCAGGTAGTGGTGCACTTGGTTGAGCGCACAAGTTACAATGCACAAGTTCGAGCCCCCAGTCTCCACCTGGAGGGGAAAAGCTTCACAAGTGGTGAGGCAGTGCTGCAGGTGTCTCTCTGTTTCTCTCCCTACACCTCTCCCCTCTCGATTTCTGGCTGTTTATAGCCAATAAATAATGATAGTAGAAATAATTTTTTAAAAGGTGAATATGACAATTTCCAGTCATGAGAGAAAGATGAGATCAAGGCTACATAATTATACCAGAGCCTAGAAATCAAATACAGTGTTGTCTATGACAGTGCTTGAATGTAATTCACTGCAATCATCATAAAGTCATATGGTTGCTATGAGCTTAAATAACTTATAGTAGTTTTATAAACATTATAAATATATGCAATGTTATCTTACAATGCTAAACTTATAAATACTAGAAGTTTTTTAAAAAAAGAATTAACAAAAGTGTTAATGTAAAACTCCTAAATTACCAAACAATCCAGAACCACTGTCTACTTGATCAAGCTAACAATAACAACACCTTACACACACAGATTCAAACTTCCACAATAAAGCATTCTGCAATAAAGTCAGCAGATAAGAGGTCAGAACTCCAATCCACCACTTATGATCTAGTCTGTCTTGCCTTTCTTATTTTTATGTGATAACAGGACCCCAGAACCTCACATATGGAAGGCATATGCTGTACCAACTAAACCATTTCCCAGCTTTTGAAATTTTAACTGTGTAAAATTTTTGAAATTTTAACTGTGTAAAATTTTTGAAATTTTAATGATGAAGAAGGCAGTAGCCAGCAGGTAAGTCTGGTACAATTACACTGATCCATGCTAAGTGTATGCCGTTGCTCTTCACCATCTACTCCAGGCTCAAATATTTTGATTTCTTTTCCTTTTTTCTTCTCTTTTTTTTTATTTTGTGGAAATCAATAATTTTCTCAGTCCTTAGTGTCTGTCTGGTTCATTAGGTAGTACATATTTATTTATTTGTTTATTTATTTATTTATTTATTTTGCCTCCAGGGTTATTGCTGGGGCTTGGTGCCTGCACTACAAATCCACTGCTCCTGGAGGCTATTTTTCCCATTTTGTTGCCCTTGTTGGTGGATAGGACAGAGAGAAATCGAGAGAGATGGGGAAGATAAAGAGAGGGAGAGAAAGACAAACACCTGCAGACCTGCTTCACCACCTGTGAAGTGGGGAGCCAGGGGCTCAAACCGGGATCCTTACATCGGTCCTTGTGCGATTAACCCAACTCTGCCCTTTATGAAAGGTGTTGCCTGGTGCTCTTGGAGACTTGAACCCAGGTCCTCACACATGGTGAAATGGGCATTGAATCAGGTGAGCTATCACCCAGTCACCCAGGTTTTTCAATTGGTAGGCAGTCAGCAACACTGCAGGCCCTTCTTATATTTAACATAGGTCAGCAGTTACTCAAATTTTTTATTTCTGACAGCAAAAAGTGCATGATCTATTGCCAGGAGTACTCACTCTACAAACTGGATCTGCTTCTGTCAGTTACCTACCCTGAAGTCAAGAATAATTATAAACAACCTCAAAAGGGTGTTTGGGAAAAATGGCAAAAGCATTAATAATATTACTTATGATTCAAATTAAGTCTTTACTGAATCTCTTTTCTAGGTACTGTTGTTCATTTCAGAGGCTGTCTTGAGATGTTTTTTCCCCTTTATCCCTTTATGTCTTCAGAAAAGACTGATTCATAGAAAATTTTACTTTCTTTTTTTTCTTTTTTTTTTTTTGCATCCAGGGTGATCACTGGGGCTCAGCTGAGCCTGCACTAGGAATCCACTGCTCATTGAGGCTATTTTTTTCCCTTTTGTTGCCCTTGTTTATCTTTGTTGTTACTGTTATTATTGCTGTCGTTGTTTTTGGATAGGACAGAAAGAAATGGAGAGAGGAGGGGAAGACAGAGAAGGGAAGAGAAAGCTAGACACCTGCAGACCGGCTTCACCACTTGTGAAGTGATCCCCTTGTGGGCTGGGAGCCGGGGGCTCAAACCAGGATCCTTGCGTGGGTCCTTGAACTTAGTGCCACATGCGCTTAACCTGCTGTGCTACTGCCCAGCCCTTTCTTTCTTTCTTTCTTCCTTTCTTTCTTTCTCTCTTCATTCATTCATTCATTCATTCATTCATTCATTCATTCGTCTCTAGGATTATTGCTGGGGCTGAGTGCCTTCACTATGAATCCACATCTCCTGGAGGCCATTTTTTTTCTTTTCAATTTTATAGGATAAGACAGAGAGAAATTGAAAGGGAAGGGAAAGACAGAGAGGAGCAAAGAAAGATAGACACCTGCAGACCTGCTTCACCACCACTTGTGAAGTGATCCCCCCTGTAGGTGGGGAGCCAGGGGATCGAACCAGGATCCTTGCTCGGATCCTTGCGCTTCATATTATGTATACTTAATCTGGTGCACCACACTTAGCACCCTATATACTTTCCTCAATGTAATGTCAGAGTTGCTTTTTAATACTGTAGATTATGAAACTGAATAAATATGGATTAAAATATTATGATCAACTTATTTTACAATTTTAAAAATTACCCTAATAAGTTTAGCCACAGTGATTACTGGAATTTATAAACTCAATAGAATTCCAATCAATAATGTTATACTCGGATAGACTACTGCACACAATTTTAGGCATCAAGACAGTTGGCATTAGTCAGGTGAAGACATGGACCAACATTATTTGGACCCCACCTCCCTCTCTAGCTACCAGGCCAGTTATCTGAAATCACAGTTCAACTCTTTGCAAAGGTTGCATACGCTCACTGTTTCTATTTTCTCACCTCACTTTCCCTTCTTGACATCACATCAGTCTGGCAGTTGCTCCTATCATGCCATCAAAACAGGTGATATGGCAGTCACACTGCTAAATCTAGTAGCTAATAGTCAGTCCTTATCTTTCTAGCTCCATCAGGAGCATCTGATAGGTTCACTTCCCTCCTTTTGGAATAGTTGTTTCACTTGGTTCCTAGACACTACACTGTCCTAGTTTTACTCCACAATCCTGGCTCTTCTATTTTAAGTTTCCTTGGGTCTTTCTCGTCATCACACAGAATTATGACCTTGAAGTTGCCCGAGGCTCAGTGACTGGTCTCTTTTCTATTTACATTCAGAGTAATTACACCCAGCCTCACCTATTACAGGATCTACGCTGTCTGATTCTGAATACTTCCCTGAGCTCTTCTCCCACCACTCTCCCCTCACTCAAACTGCATCAGCTAAGTGGAATGTTCCTTCAATAAACCTGAGGGTTTCCTCAAGTCATCAAACTGCTAGCCCTGCTCCCTGACTTCTTTTGATCATCATATCATGGTCATCTGTTTAATGATAAGCCTTCAGTCCACACTCTATAAAATTAACTCTCATTTGTTTTCATTTTCTCTACCTCCCTCTCCTATAACTCTGTCCTTCTTCCTTTATGCTTCTCTCCCAATGTCTGTGTGTTTTCTTTTATCATTCATCACTATCGACCTTCTCATGGTGCATCCCGTGAGTACCCATTTATTGGGGAAACTGACGATCCTTCCTAGCCGACTGAATCCACATGGATCCCAATCACTTTCAAAGCCAGCAACAAGCAGACATCAGGCTCAACCTGACGCTGTTGACTGGCTACGGAAGAAGGGCAAATGCTAGAAGAAGAAAAACTATTAGAGATATTACATGACTTCTTAATTTTTCATCACTCTGCACAAAAATAAGCCTTATAAAAGTTAAAACTTCTCAAATTTTTTGCCTAAATATATAATCACTTGAATCAATAAACAAAAGACCATATTGAACACATATTATAACCACCAAATTTCCCATACTTAATCTCTATATGTAAAAGGTATGTTTCAAAAGCAGTGAAGCTGTGCTGTAAGTGTCTCCCCTTCTGCCTCTCTACCCCTATCTTTCTATGTCAGCCTTTATCAAAAGAAAGCAAGAATGAAAGAAAGGAAAAAGAAAGGGTCACCAGGGAAGTCGGACAGTAGCGCAGCGGGTTAAGTGCACACACGCAAAGCGCGAGGACTGGTGTAAAGACCCTGGCTCCCCACCTGCAGCAGGGTGGCTTCAAGGATGGTGAAGCAGGTCTGCAGGTGTCTATCTTTCTCTCCCCCACTCTGTCTTTCCTTCCTTTCTTGATTTTTCTCTGTCCTATCCAACAACAACAGCAGTAATAACAACAATAATAATGACAACAAGGGTAACAACAAGGGCAACAAAAATGGGAAAAATAGCCTCCAAGAGCAGTGGATTCCTAGTGCAGGCACCAAGCCCCAGCAATAACCCTGGAGGCAAAAAGGGGGGGTCAACAGGAGTGGTGGGGTTGTTATGTAGGCACTGAGCTCCAGCAATAACTATGACAAGTGGTGCTCTATACACAAGGAGGTGGCACAGTGGATAAAGCATTTGTCTCTCAAGCATGAGGTGTAAAGGTCAATCCCCCACATCTGGTAATGCTTAGACTCTCTTTACCTATGTCTTATTAATAAGTAAAGAAATAAAATCTTTTTAAAAATATTTCAAGAATTCAAATATCATGTTTCAAATGTTACCATATCCTCTCTACATTTTATTTTTACTTCATTGTTATAATTCAGTCTCTAACACATCCCTTAGATGATCATTTTATTTACCATGGAGGAATCATAGCCCAACAGAGAAAGAAACCACCTACTAGGAGTTCTTTCATGTGCCTACGGAATCGCTCCATCATCTCAGTATCTCTACATATTTCCTCTCTTCCTTTCTCTAGAGTGACTCTCATCTTAACTCACCTCATACCCTTCTCCAGGAATCCAAATTTTACAATGAATTCTCTTCTTCCAGGCCTTTAATTATTTTTGCCTTGCCTCTTTTGTAATCTTAAAGATACATAACAATCTAAATTTAAAAGAAACATATGAAGGGAGTCGGGTGGTGGCACAGTGGGTTAAGTGCAAGTGGCAAAGTGCAAGGACGAGCGTTAGGATCCTGGTTTGAGCCCCGGCTCCCTACCTGCAGGGAAGTCCCTTCGCAGGTGGTGAAGCAAGTCTGCAGGTGTCTATCTTTCTCTCCCCCTCTCTCTCTTCCCCTCCCCTCTCCATTTCTTTCTGTCCTAACAACAATGACATCAATAACAACAATAACAACAACAATTTTTTTAAAAAGGGCAACAAAAGGGAAAATTTTTTTTAAAAAGGAACATATAATACAATGATGCACAGACATGTTCAGCCTTTGTCTGATCTTACTATACCTGATTTGGTGTTTCTTTCCCTTTGCTGCCAAGTTCTCTGAGCATGAAGTGACTAATCATTTCTTTTTTTTTTCCTCCAGGGTTATTGCTGGGCTCGGTGCCTGCACCATGAATCCACCGCTCCTGGAGGCCATTTTTCCCCCTTTTTGTTGCCCTAGTTGTTGCAGCCTCATTGCGGTTATTATTGCCATTGTTGACGTTGCTTTGCTGTTGGATAGGACAGAGAGAAATGGAGGGGAAGACAGAGAGAGGGGGGAGAGAAAGATAGACAACTGCAGACCTGCTTCACCGCCCGTGAAGCGACTCCCCTGCATGTGGTGAGCCGGGGGCTCGAACCGGGATCCTTATACCGGTCCCTGCGCTTTGCGCCACGTGCGCTTAACCCACTGCGCCACCGCCCGACTCCCATGACTAATCATTTCTTAGGCACGGTTGAAACATTTGTTATTACTAGGTAGAGCTTCCTGTATGTCAGGCCCTGTTCCAGCACTTCAAAAAAGGTGGCTCAAGATCCTTTACTGCTAGATGCACCAAATAATGACCCGTTACTGCCCACTTGGCCCACTATGCACAGACTCCATGGACTAAGAGGAGGTTTCCAACGTAACAACACAGCAGAGTGGAATACCCACATCTGCCCAAATTAATAAACTTTAAGTCTGAAAAGTGATTGGATACATCATGCTAGATGTTGGAGAGAATCTTTGATACAAAACTAATTAAAACTGAGAATTGGCATACTGCACCAAAGTAAGACTCTGGGATTGGTGGGGGGGGGGGGGGGCGGGCGGAGAATACAGGTCCTTCAGAGGACCTAGTGGGGGTTGTATTGTTATATGGAAAACTGAAACTGAGAAATGTTATGCATGTACAAACTATTTTATTTACTCTCGAATGTAAAACATAAATTCCCCAATAAATAAATTAAAAAAAAAACTGAGAAACAACAAAAGATAATGTTTCAGGTTTCATATTCTGGGATAAGGTTGGAAGATTATCTAAAATTATTTCTTGAAGGAGGTAGCTCACCCAGTTGAGCACAAATTTGCATGTGCAAAGCCCTTAGTTCAAGGCCCTGGACATCACTTGGTAGAGCCTGCAGAGGAGATGTTTTATGAGCATTGGAGTAGTGCTATGGTACCACCACTTCTCTGTGCGCGACTTCTCGTGTGTTTCTCTCTCCCTATCCCCCTCTGTTTCTCCCTGACTCTGTAAAAAGAAAGACAAAATAAAAGGTCACCAAGAGTTGTGGGCTTCTGTAAGCATTGAGAGCCAGTGATAACTGTGGTGGAAGAAGGAGGGAGGGGAGGAAGAAAAGGACGAAGAAGGAGAGGAAGAGGAAAGAGAAGAAAGAAAAAAGGAAGGAAGGAAGGAAGGAAGGAAGGAAGGGAGGGAAAAGACAGGAAGGAAGTTAGGTTCATTATTGAACCTGGAGATTTACTTAGCTGGAGAAAGCCTATTTTGCCAACTGTAATGTTCTGGTTTCTGAAAATGTGTTTTAAGACCAAACTTATATCATACGAATTATAATAGTACATATAATGTTTACACAATAATTATAATCTTATGTACACGGCTTAATAGCCTAAAAATGCTTTTCAACTTATTTTTAATTGAGTCTTACAATTACCTTTTGCAAAATCACAACAAGTATAATTAACAGAGAAAGGTAAACAGAAGTAGCATAACTAGTAAACACAGAGCTAAAGATCAAATGGAGGTTTTTACTGTCATCTCAGACCTGCCTGTGCTGAGTTCAAATACATATTACCTCTTTATTTCTTAATCCAGATTTTTCAGAACAACAGCAAATATTCAGTGTTAAAATATTTCCAGGGCCTTTGTGAATTAAATTTTTTTTTACTTTTTTAAATCATCTTTATTTATTGGACGACGACAGCCAAAAATCGAGAGGGCAGGGGGAGACAGAGAGGGAGAAAAAAAGAGAGACACCAACAGCACTGCTTCACCACTCACAAAGCTCTCCTCCTGCAGGGAGGTCCAAGAGTTTGTACCTGGGTCCTTGCACATTGTAATAAGTGTGCTCAACCAGGTGCGCCACCACCTAGCCCCTAAATTATAAAAATATTAAAAGAAAGAAATTAGTTTTTTAAAAACAAGAAACTATCAAAAGGCCATCACTATTGAAAAAGCAATGATGATTTTGACTGTACATTAAATCAGTTTACTGGATCAATTGTGAAATTTAAAAGGGGGAGGTAGTGCTCAGAGATAACCACCTACATGCCAATACCTGCTAGAATATACACCTTACTATTAAATAACAGAAATAATTATATTTCATACTGCAATGCCAGTCAGACTTTTTTTTTTAAAGTAGGTATACAACTAGCTGCTTTGTTTTGCTCCTTTTTCAATGCTCAGCGCAGTTCAGATCAAATATACTCTTGCCAATGACTGTTAGCAATGACTGAAAGGCTTGCCAATGACCCTGGAAGCAAAGTTACTGTGCTTTCAATACACGAGCATGGTGCAGGCTTAAGAGTTAAAAGGAAACAATAAGAACAGGAAATTACTTAATTAATTTGACTCAACAAACATTTCTTGGGCATCTAATAAGTGTAAAGTCTTTACTAGATTTGGCACAGTCAACAGTGGTGTTGGGAGCTAGGGAATAGATATCATCTAAAGAAATGTATCTGATACAGAACTTTCTAGATAAACAAGCAATCCTTTACAGAGGAAAGACACTAAATACAGAAAGTTGAAGTGCGGAAGTTTGTATGACAAAAGAAGTTTGTCAAATTGTAAAAAATGAAAAAGAATATGGTACCATTTTATGTGCTAATGTAGTTCTGTGAATGGACACTGGGGATAAAAATTAAAGAATCCTGAAAGTTAAAGAGATGGGAACCACAAGTCTGTGTCTACTCATCACTGGACATGGTTAAACATGAAAAAGATGCATCTACTGCCAGTTCTCCCCATTAAATCCTCATCATAGAGACTCTGACTCTGAACTCCTTGAAGTGACTATACAGGAGTGATGTGGGAAAGATCCCTTCAAATTAGAAAACTTAATGTCACACACATGAAGTGAGCAATGAAGTGCAAGTGTCACCATATGAAATGCATTCTTCCAACATTATATAATATTTACTATTTGTATACCATCAAGAGCATTTATAATGATGTCAGTAGCTAGAAACTGTTTATGAGGGTTACAACCAACCAGAGGAAAAAAGTGACACTGTGGTTGGTACGTAAGTACTGTACTGTGGCTCCAGAAATAGGTGATGTGTGTGCTCCTTCCATTTGAACTGGCTGGCTTGGTTAAACTTCCTTATTTATTGAGAGAGTCAGGCTGTTTTTATAATCTTTGACTCTGGACTTTCCCACAGAATATTTAACTTGTCTCATAAGCTGCTACTTAATGTAGTTCCTCCTTTCATGCAGTGTTTTTCCATGGGGTTATTTCACATGCACAATTAAAGGGTTATTTGATATGCCTAGAAATAAAGGGTAATGGGTCCATACTCCCAGAGGGTTAAAGAATAGGAAAGATATCATGGGATGTGATGGGATATGTGTAGGTGGTGGGAATTATGTAGGTGGTGGGAACTGTGTAGAATTGTACCCCTCTTATCCTAAAAGAGAGAGAAAGAGAGAGAAAGGAAGAAAGAAAGAAAGAAAGAAAGAGTGAATAGTTAATCTAGTTTCCTCATTGAAAAAACACAAGCTTCAGATCTCACATCTCCACAAGCATAGAAAAGCTTAGTGCAGACTCACAGTTCCATGCACTAAACTAAAATAATAAAGCACATTTTTTCTTCCATGCGTGAATGCTACTATGGAGTTTATATCTTAAGCTTTTATCATCACCGCAAAGGTTTCACAGGAAGGGTGATAAAATTGACCCTAAGCACAGCTGCTCAGATGTCTAAAACCTTTTTATATCTTGTTGACTTGTGTTTTCAAAAGATAAAGTTTGTGTCCCAGGAGGTGGCACACTGGATAAAGTACTGCACTTACAAGCATGAGGGCCTGAGTGCCACACATGTGCCAGTATGATGCTCTGTTCTCTCTTCCCCTCCCACCACTAATAAATAAACTTAAAAAAAAAAGTATGAAGTTCAAGTTCATCTTCCTGAATCTAGTTTTGAGTAATTTTTATCTCACCAGAGATAAAAGGCAAGCGGAGGCTGTTTATGTTATCATGTGTGTGATGCAGGTTCTAACTTCAACCCCCAAGGCACTGGGGGAAGCTTTAGGGCTGTAGTGTTCCTCTCTTTCTCTTTCTATTGGGGGGGGGGGGTCAGCCTGGAGAGGTGGGGCCCCAGTAACAACCAAGAAATAAAAAACAAATTTCTTTTTTTTTAAGTTTTTTTTTTTTTATTATCTCTATTTGTTGGATAGAGACAGCCAGAAATCAAGAGGGAAAGGGGTGGCAGGGAGAGAGACAGAGAGACACCTGCAGCCCTACTTCACCACTTGTGAAGTTTTCTCCCTGCAGGTGGAGGCCAGGGGCTTGAACGTGCACTCAACCAGGTATGCCACCACTCGGCCCCACAAATTTCATTTTTGAGGCGACATTGGTTTACAAAACTGTGTACACTTTACGTGTACAAATTCACCTGCCTTTAAAATGTGTGTCACCATCCCATACCCACCACCAAGGTGTCACTCTCTCATAGGCACCTCCCACATCAGCATTCTCCTGCCCTTTGTTATCCTCAGTCCTGCATCAGTCTCTTGTTTTTGTTTTATTTTGTCTGTCCCTTTAAAAACAAAGAGATTCTTAAATAAGGAGTAAGAGAGGATTTTCCAAACATTTTGAAGTTTTGTTGTTGTTTCTCTATAAATCTATCTGCTTTAGCATAATGATTTCTACTTGTGGAAGTTTTCCGAAGTTTATCATCTTGTAAATACTTAAATGCTTGTAAATACTTGTTTGTTTCATATAAAATACAGAATTTCACCAGAGTGGGGGAAAAAAGAGAGAACAAAATGCCAGAGTAGCACTCTGTTACGTGCAGTGTGGGGATGAAACCAGAAGCCTCAGACATAACAAGTTCCACACTACAGCTGACACATTTCCCCAGATTCCTCATAGCTTAATTATCAACAATTAAAGCCATCAATAAGTGCCCAGCTGTAATTATTAATTTAAGAAAATGTGAATGTCAAAAAGAAATAAAATAAGCAAGAATAACCAAGCATGTAAACACATAACACCATAGCACAGACTTGGATAAACAATTTTTTAAAAAGCATATGATCAGATACTTATACTTATCATATAGTTAGGAGACTGTGTTGAAGTATTTCATGTTGAGGTATTCTTTTTCTACAAAACTGAAGAAAAAAAAAACTCCTGGGCACAGAACAAACATACTTTCACAGAAGGAAAGATACAGAAGGTTATTGTACACAAACATTTTGAAATAGTTATTTAAAAATATGTTTGTGCCAACTAGTGGCATTATTTTATAAGATACAGCTATATGTAAATAGCATAAATTATGGTGAGGTCTTGTATGATACAACAAATGTTAACAAAGGGATTTTCAAAGTTAACCTAATTGCCAAATAATTTGGTTGTAGCAATAATTATCTATTGCCTTCTTAAACTCTTAGACAGCAGAAACCTTCCCCTTTTTCTATAAAGCTCATATTTCTTCCAGGCCTGGAATCTCTACAGTGGAGTTCACTTTCTGCATACTTCTCTTAATTCATACCAACTGATACTGCATCTGCTGATCCCAACCTAAGCAATGCAACCAGTACCACCTCAGCATGTTTCACTTTGGGCTGCATCCAGAGAAGTCAGGCGTGGAATGTCAACCCTTCAGCTTCATTACTCTGGTTAGACCTTTCCTAGCTCATAGGACTCTTTAATTCCATTTCAAGTGGCACAATTCTTAACAAAAACCTCAAAACCTAGATATAGACCAGGGCTCATCAGATAGGGCACATGTACATGTATCCATAAGTTAGAGGAAGATACACATATATACCTTAAAACAAATGTGCACGATAGTTTGCAGTGAGTCAGTAAATAAAGCAAGCAAGTAGAACGACCTAAAAAGACATGTGTCCCTCAATCATTCCAAAGCTAACCTTGTCAGACAAAGTCAGGACTACAAAAGCTGGATAAGGGCAAGAGACTGGCATACTTTAATGATGACTCTTTAGTCACTACCAGGCCACCCCATCACCTGGGGCCCTAGTCAGGGAGTCCTGGGATTCCCACACAGACATGATGAGCCTAGACCTCTAACGGATCCCTCTTGTCAATGTCACTGGTCATTTCCATCAAGGAACAACACAATGGACCCCTTTGTGAGCCCATATAGGACCTTGCCCTCAATGTGGATCAACAAAGATATGGAATGTTCCATTCTCTGAAGGGAGGTTGGATAACATATTACCTACTAGCCAAGGAAGATGGATCCTGAAATTAGTATAGTTCCTAGCCATGACCACGGAATGAGAGCTCAGACCTACAGGGATGCAGAGGTTACATAGGCTCCTGTGCGGAATATGGGCTCCATATCAGATCAATGGGGTTCACAGTTAACAATATTTATACACTTTTCCCATATTTGGGAGCTACTCTATTCTCTGATCCTGCTTTGTAGCCCTTTTTCCAACTATAACACCATCTCCCCAGACAATAACCTGGGTCCACCAGCACATTAGCTGTCAGGCTCAGGCAAAAACTAATAAAATCATGGGCCCCTTGAAACATGCCTAAAATATACCTACCAGCTTTTTCCAAAATGGAGACCCCAAATCTTCATCTGCAATATTCCAGCCTTGAGGTTCATGATTAGTCAACAATTTGTTCTGCTTTATATCTTAACTCTTTTTTCAACCACAAGGCTCCAGATGCTACCAAGATGCCAACCACACTTCCCTGGGCAGACAGCCCCACCAATGTGGCCTGGAGCCCTGCTTCCCCAGAGCTCTGCCCCACTAGGGAAAGAGAGAGACAGGCTGGGAGTATGAAACGACCTGCCAATGTCTATTGAACATAGGGAAGCAATTACAGGGAAGCCATTACAGAAGCCAGACCTTCCACCTTCTGCACCTCATAATGACCCTGGGTCCGTATTCCCAGAGGGCTAAAGAATAGGGAAGCTATCTGGGGTGGGGAGTGGATACAGAGTTCTGTGGTGGGCATTGTGTGGAAATGTACCCCTCTTATGCTATAGTCTTGTCAACATTTCCATTTTATAAATAAAAATTAAAAAAGTAAATTACACATATATATTTCTATACATGTACATAATATTCTTGCAACAAAAATCCATTATATAAGTATTTTACATTATTTCAAGTGTATCTTTTACTTATGGTTTTATGTTTCAAAAATCATGGCTAAAATGCAAATAATATTGAAGAATTTCATGGAAAAAATGTCCGTGTAAAACAAAAAACTAAAATAAGGAACAGGAAGTCACAAGAACTAGGAAGGAGTGACAGGAGATGGAGAGTTCTTACTGCGGCATGTCTAGAAAAATGAAAGGCCTCATAAATTGGTTAGTACACTTAAGAAGTTGAATCATAGAGATGTAATCAAAGCATAGAGGGAAAGGAGAGAACATCGGTAAAAACAAAAGATATGTAACTATGCTATGGTACAAAGACATAAGGAAATATATGCAGTGATAATAGCATAAAGTATATTACTAAAGATCAACTTTACAAACCATCATACCAACCATCAACAATGCTATGGACACAGAGTGATATTAACTTGAATAGAGTAAAAAAAAAAAAAGCTCACAGATACCAGAAACTATAAATGGAAAGAAAAGGAAAGAAACTGAAGCAGAAGTTTCAGAACTAACAGAAAATCTAAGAGATACTGTCCACAGCTGATAGAAAGCAAAATAAAAGCAGGAACAGAAGACATGAAAGAGACTAAACAATCACAGAAATTTCAGGCATACAGGGGGATGATATTCTGATAGACTTATTACAAGTTGAAAATATCAAAACTTGAAAATGGACTTAATGCAGCTCACTTGCTGAGTATCAGCATTCAACAGAGCCTATCTTAAAAATGTTCGAAACATTTATATTAATCTACAGTTGGGCAAAATCATCTAATTCTAGTCTATTTTATACAGAATGTTATAGCTTCTGTAATTTATTGAAACTGTACTGGAAGTGAGAACAGAACGACTGTATGACATACATTTTCCTGGAAAATGCCATGTTGTGAGCAAAGTCAGGCCCCAGCCATTCACATAGAGGGAGAGACGCCTAGCCAGAAGGCCTCCAGATATACCTTTCAACCAGCTGAGCCTAAAGACAGAGAGTGAAGAAGTCTCTGTGGATGTTCCAGGAATCCCAGCAGATGCCATATAGAATCGAGATAAACTATTCTCATCATAGACAACCCAAATTACACGATAGTAGGGGGAAAAAGTGCTGTCATTTGAAACCACTGCTTTGGGTGGGTGGCTCATGACCCAGTAAGCCATACAAGATTAGTAATAAAAATAAAAGCAGTATCTACAAGGTATGGTGCCATAACAAAAACCTATAGTATGGGCACTGTGGGAGAGGCTTCTGGGGGAGCTGCAAAGATACTCAGGAAATTGCTAGAGAAAAAGTTTTGAGAAAAGTGGATACAAACTGTGCAGTAACTAAACAGCAAATGAAATTGTTGTTTGCTGTAATGCGCAGAATGAAGGGTCTCTGATGAACTTATAGACTGGATAAAGGAGATTTCCTAGCAAAAAGGTTTAAAGTGCAACTGACTTCTCTTTGCTGCCTATGATAATGTATGAGAGAAACGGGGGGGGGCACTATTAGGCTTTTAAGCAGGAATTAGGGAAAATATAAATTATCCTGGACTTTATAGGTTCAGTCATAAAACTTTCTCATTTGCATTCTCTCAACAAAAGACTGTCAATTTAAACAACAAAATAAGGTTCTATCAATAGAAATGTCCTCAAGATAAATATAAAGTATGATTCTTAAAAAAAAAAAAACTGAAAAGATCAGAACAGTCATCAACTTAGTAGCACTGTATTGAACTACTAATCCAGTAAAATGATTTCTTTTGAACTACAAAATCAAAAGTTAGTCTCTCAGTCCTCCTGCATTCAAATCTGCAACCAATATACAAATAATCATCAAACTCTCTCTCCAAATAGGTGTCTGTGTACAGTATAAGTACAAGTTTTCTTTCTAAATATAAACATGATTTCATTCCTGTGCTTCCACTTCTAATTCTGCATCATATACAGGGTAATTCTGCAGCATGACTTTCCATGATCTGACTTCAGACCACCCTCCATTACCATGCCCCATCATCTTGTATGGGATATGAGCACTCCACAAAAAGAATAAGTCTAGCATAAAAGAGAAAGAAAAAGAAAGAAAAAGAAAGAAAGAAAGAAAGAAAGAAAGAAAGAAAGAAAGAAAGAAAGAAAGAAAGAAAGAAAGAAAGAAAGAGAAAGGAAGGGAGAGAGAGAGAAAGGAGAGAAAGAGAGAAAGAAAGGAACAACCCAGGCTAGATAACTTTTGATGCATACATGTTCTTGAACAAGCTTAAGTTCAACACTTTGTCCATCTCCCAGGCCACAGAATGAAAATATCTTTAAAGCGATTAGTTATATATACATAGCATCCTTTTCCCTGGTTTCAGTCTACTTTCATGCCTGACTTCATTTTTTTTTTCTTTTTTTTTTTGCCTCCAGGGTTATTGCTGGTACTCGGTGCCTGCACAACCTCACTATGAATCCACTGCTCCTGGAGGCTATTTTTTTCACTTTTGTTGCCCTTGTTGTTCATCACTGTTGTTATTAGTATTGTTGTTATTTTTGTCATTATTGTTGAACAGGACAGAGAGAAATCGAGACAGAAGGGGAAGACATAGAGGGGGAGAGAAAGACACCTACAGACCTACTTCACTGCCTATGAAGCAACCCCCCTGGCTCCAAATCAGGATCCTTATACCATTCCTTGCGCTTTGCATCATGTGCGCTTAACCCATTGTGCCACCACCCAGTCCCCTTGATTTCATAGTCTTGAGAGCTTGTTTGGAGGATCTAGCAGGGGGGTGTAGCTACTCATACACCCTCTATTTGGAAAAGGCTGCCCTCTTCTTCCACCATTGTGAAGCTTTGGGTGGGACCCATATCGAGCGGTGAGGAAGAAAGGGGACACCCGCCCAGATTAACCAAATCAACCCTGGTGATCAATGGGATGGCAAGTGTCACAGCCAGATTGCCCTCACATCACATTATATTCACAAGCCCCAAACTGCCTTCGAATGATGGTACCCATGATGGTGGGAGTAAGTAAAGTGAAGGAAGATACCTACTGGAATTTTTGTATGCACAAACTGTTTTATCAGTCAGATAATTCTCCAGAAGGACCACCTCCATAAATATTTTCAATCCATACCTCACATTAAATGATTGGTGTTAGGTGGCTATTTCAGTAGCTGACAGTGAAGTGTAATAAGAAAAAAATAACACAACACAATTAAGTTTTAAGAATTGTGAGTAAAATGTTTAAATATAGGGGCTGTGTAGTGGCATACCCAATTCAACATACATATTAAAATGTGCAAGGACCTGGGTTCAAGCCCCTGGTCCCCACCTGCAGAAGGTAAGCTTCATGACTGGGGTGAAGTAGTCTCTCTCTTTCTCTGTCTCCCCTTCACCTCTTGACTTATCCCCCTCTCTCCCCAATAAATAACAAATAAAGCATCTTCAAACTAAAGAATACAATACTCCAGTAATGAGAAAACCTCAAAAATAGTTAACAAAATTTATAAGTCAATATGTATTTCTTAACCACAGAATGCAACAGACTTATAGTCCAGATAATAACATTTTTGGAGAGAGGATTAGATACTTGTTTTTAAAGCTACCAGAAAATGAAGGTAACATGCTCCAACTAGTTTTATCTTATTTTTTAATGCAGCACACGGGAACAAATTCAGGGTCTTAGGCATGTAAAACACTGGTAAATAGTTCTCTAGTTTAATTCTCTTTTCTTTATTTTTTGAGAGGAAGAAGGAGAGCAAGATAGAAAGAGAAAGGAGAAAAATACAACTTCATCATCCATGGAGCTCCTCCACGGTGTTTCTTTGTGGTACCAGGACTTGAACCTAGGGCCTCATGCACCAGAAGGTCTGTGCTCCATCACGTGAGTAATAATTGCCTTTGTCCTGTCATCTACTAATTGTAGAATTCAGATATTAAACTAGATATCATTAGAAAAACTACATTGCCTTTCTAACTTAGCTCACTTAACATAATTCCTTCTAGCTCCATCCAAGATGGGTCAGAGAAGGTGGGTTCATTGTTCTTCATAGCTGCATAGTATTCCGTAGTGTATATATACCACAGCTTTCTCAGCCATTCATCTGTTGTTGGGCATCTGGGTTGCTTCCAGGTTTTAGCTATCACAAATTGTGCTATGAACATAGGCGTACACATACCTTTTTTGTTGGGTGTTATTGAGTCCTTGGGAGAGGAATTACTGGGTATATGGAAGGTCCATGTTTAGCCTTGTGAGAGTTCTCCAGACTGCTCTCCACAGAGGTTGGACCAATTTACATTCCCACCAGCAGTGCAGAAGGGTTCCTCTGTCCCCACAGCCTCTCCACTATTTGTTGCTGCTATCACTTTTGATGTATGCCATTCTCACAGGGGTGAGGTGGTATCTCAATGTTGTCTTTATCTGAATTTCTCTGAAAAACTACATTGCGAATACCACAAAGATAGACAATATTTCAGTCTTGGAGACTAGAATAGTAGTCACATTAATGAATAAATTAATAAAAAATGAAAATGAAGCAGTAATACTTTACTGAAATCATGAAAACCCATGAATCTAGGAAGAATTCTACTGCTTGGGAGAAAGCAAAGTGGTTAGGCAAAAAAAAAAAAAAAAAAGAATTTTGCTTAGCATTTCTTAAACATGTTCATCTTGAACTGTTCTTTATCCATCTACGTACTACAAAACTACTTAAGCAAAGCAATGTATACTCTAGAGTCATCCAAGGATGGTTCAAAGTCAAAGATATAAATATTATGCATTTTAATAGAATCACTCTTACTTAGAGATTAGAAAGGAGAGGGTCTGAAAATTTCGCTAGTGGCTGGGGCCCTAATCAGGGAGTCCTGAGATTTCCAAACAGACATGATGGGCCTAGACCTCCAATAAACCCCTCTCTCCATTGTTACTGGTCATCTCTATCAGGAACACACAATAGACCCCTTTATGCACCCCGCCCCCCATAAGACCTTGCCCTCAACTTGGATCAACAATGGTAGAGAATGTTCCATCCTCTGAAGAGAGGATGGGCAACATACTCTATGCCATATCTGAGGAAGATGGGTCCTGATATTGGGGCAGCATGGAATGTTCCTACTCATGACCACAGAATGTGAGCTCAGATTTACAGGCATGCAGAGGTCAAATAGGCTCCTAAACTGAATATGGGCACCAGATCACATCAAATCAATGGGGTTTAAAGTTAACAATATTAATACACCATTCCCATGTTAGGGAGCTACTCTCTTCCCTGATCCAGCTTTCTGGTTCTTTTCCAGCTATAACATCATCTCCCCAGACAATAACTTGGATCCACCTGTATATCAGATTTCAGGCTCAGGGAAAAAAAAAAAAAACAACTAGTATAGCTACAGGCCCTTTGGAATATAACTAAAATATGCCTACTAGCTATTGACAAAATGAAGTACCCCCCCCCCAACTCTTCATCTGCACTATTCCAGCCTTCAGATTCATGACTGGTCAACAATTTGTTTGGCTTTGTATGTTAACTTTCTTTTCAACCACCAGGTTCCAGATGCTATCATGATGCTGACCAGACTTCCCTGGGCAGACAACCCCACCAATGTGTCCTGGACCTCCACTTCCCTAGAGCCCTGGCCCACTAGGGAAAGAGAGAGGCAGGCTGGGAGTATGGATTGACCTGTCAATGCCCACGTTCAGCAGGGAAGCAATTACAGAAGACCTTCCACCTTTTGCATCCACATGACCTTGGGTCCATACTCCCAGAGGGTTAAAAAATAGGAAAGATAATCAGGGAAGGTGATGGGATAGGGAGATTTGGTGGTGGGAATTGTGTGGAGTTGTACCCCTCTTATCCTATGGTTTATTCAATGTTTCCTTTTTATAAACAAAATTTTTTTAAATTTTCCTAATGAGCTATTTTAAACATTATATATTACAATAAACAGGGCATATTATAGAAACTGCATTACTGGATAGTATACAAGATGTCAAAATAATTTAGACCTTGTCACAAACAGAAAGGGTTTCACTACCAGTCAAACACCTTCGTTCTCCTCATAAGAATTAGAAACGATCCAAAAGAATAAAAAGCACAGAACCTTTCATCATTCTTTCGCTACAGAGCCAACCATGTATATAGTGATGACTGTATGATAATAAATGCTTCCATTCTCAGGAAATAGCTTCAGAGAAAAATAATGATTTAAAGTTGAACTTACTGCTCACATTTTCCATGTTAAATAATCCACCCATGTATTTTATTTGGTACATAAAACTTTCACTTAAAAAAAAAGTATTTTCCTTGAAGTCTTCCACCCTCTGTAAATGCACACAAACTATAATCTGTGATAGAGAATATTTCTAATACAGCATCTTGTATATATGCATTTTAACTTAAGTGAACACAGAATATGGGTCAAAATGCACTAGAAGACAAAAAAATGACAGAGAGATAGACTTTTTATGTCTACAAATAAATGGTGCCTAAGCACAAAAGAGGAAAATGAAGCTCATGAAAAGAAAAAGTTACAAGAATTTCCTAGTCAAAAGAAGAAGCTGTGAGGCATACCGGCCCCCAGTCCCATACTGTGCTATGCCTGGCACTTTGCCATATGGACAGAGAACATGTAACTCCTGTGCTCAGGGGCCCCTCTCTTAAGGGCTGTTCCAGACACGCAGTTCCACAACTAACCAAACAAGGAAACTGAACTTCCTTGACCTGCTACTATACATAGCCAGGTGTCACAGGCCCAGGGAACACAGATTGCTCATCTCCCTCCAGCCTTCAGTTCAGATCATTACTTCTTTTGTTATTCAGAGAAAAGTTCACTGGCAGGAAGGGGTGTTGTTGAAGAAGGGAAGATTAAGACAATTATTGTTCCAATTTTCAGGGCTGATAATAAAATAACTTTCTAGTTTTTATAGGCTTTACCAGTCATAATGTTCAAGTGATATTTTAAATGATTTGTTCTTTTCATGCTATTTCTAACAACACATTTACTAGAAGACAAGGGAGGAAAAGGAAGAAAAAAAATACAGCAATACAGTAAAAGTATTTCAGTAAAACCACTTAGTATGACTGCAAAGAAACACCTAAAGGGAAATCATGTAGTTGACAAGAGAACAAAAGCAGAAAAAAAAATTCCATCTGTTGTCCCTCTTCTCATAGTCAGAAATAGGATGGCTACACTTTTCTCCCAGCTGCTGTTTCTCTTCCATGTCACCAACAGTCAGGCAATCGATTTGACAGCTGTTGACTTCTAGGCACTGGCAAATCCGTTTAGGCAGAGAACAGAGAAAGAGAAAATATCTGGGGAAAGTTGTCATTCTTCCTGACATCTTTCTCTCACACAAGCCAATTTCTAATATCCTTAAGAAAGCAAAAAGGGAGAATTCAATTTATACAAAATCTTCATCTATATACAGAGATTATATAAACTTCCTATCAGGTGAGTAAGTTTAGTGACAGATGGTGTAAATAACATGATTCAGTTAGAAAAAAAAGCATTTACTACATCTCTAATAATTCATATATATGTGTATGTATATGTACATGTATAGATAAATAGATTAATCAGAAACTGTATGCACCAGTCTATAGTTTCCTAATGACAGGGAAAAAATCAAGAGAAGTTGTTCACCAGTTTATTTTTAACTTTTATAATTTAGTATTGTATAAATTTTAACAGAAGTATTTTCTTTTTTTTATCTTTATTAAAAGTACGTTTATTTTTTTCTTTTCAACATCCTGCTCAGCAGTCTCCTTGGCTCTTTTTGCCCCAAGGCTGAAAACCCTGGCAGTAGCCCTTGTTCCCCAAAAGAAGGTTTTATCGAAAAGTTTCAAGCCAAAAACAAACTCATTTGTAATTTTAATTGATAAATAAAGCATGATTTGAAAGAGAAAAAACAGGGAGTTTCAATAAATTTTAAGTCTAACATAGCCAGATTGTAATTCATTTATTTTTAAGAATGCAACTGTCATTTTTTAACATTTTTCCTGTTTTAATTGAAGTAATTATCTGTAGTCCTTGAATATCTCTCCTCATCCAGCTATCATTATTTTAAGGATATTCATGACGATCACCAATATCAGGAAGACAGACTTCTCAGTCATAATTGAATTAGTTCACTTGAGCCTCTCAAGCAGCTGCAGTGTCTAAAACCATCCAACTGTGAGGGAAATATGTCTACATGTGTCTCTGCTTTTTAACACGCTGATCTGAGACGTGTCTCTCAAGAGAATTTGTTAGGAAGCCCATCCAAGAGTCCAACCCAGAAATGTAATCAACTACACAGTTACTCAGAGAGCAATGTTCTTATAATTTTGTTCTTTACATACCTTATATATTTCTAAGACCAATGAACATCTGAGTTTGAAAAATATTGATAGCAAAAAAGTATTCAAATTTTCAGCCAAGTCAGCTTCTTTGAGTTGTAGGCCTTTGTTAAAAGCAAAAAAAAATATGCTGTTTTGAACAGACAGTACACTGTATGCCTTTGTCATTTGTTTCTATCTCAGCACAGTTTTATACAGTTAAATGTAGCAAAACAGAGTGCCAAGGAAATAAAACACTGCAAATTCATTGCTAAGGGGAATAAAGGAGCTGAGGAAGGATTTAATACATCACCACCACTATCCTAAGGCAACCCAAAACAGCTTCAGAATAGGAGATCTTGAGAGAATTCGTCTTTGTATGATAAATGCCCTACTTACCACATTTTAGATGATTCCTAGCAAAGTTGAATAAACAAAAGTGATTTACTAGAGAAAGACAGACCTTAACAAAAACCAGATACTATCTCAGATATGTGATTTATTCATCCATAAAAGGACTTGGAGTAGGTTAGGGCTTGGGGGGAAAGGAAAGGAAGAAAGAAGGAAGGATGGATGGAAGGGAGGGAGGGAGGGAGGGAGGGAGGAAGGAAGGAAGGAAGGAAGGAAGGAAGGAAGGAAGGAAGGAAGGAAGGAAGCGAGGGAGGGAAGGAGGGAGGGAGGGAGGGAGGGAGATTTGTTTCTATGGACTTAAGGAAACATAGGCTCAAGCACCTATGGGACAATGAATTGTATACTGCACTCACTCAAACGCATCAAGAAGCCAAGAATCAATGTCCTGGGAAACCTAGAATGATAGTTATGTATCATTTCACAGTATATCAGTAAACTAAGGCAGGTCAGACAGCTGAATAGATAACTATAGCTTCAGTATTTCCATTCTACATGTGTAAAGAGGCAATCCCACGAAGACCCATCAGATTTCAATACTGTTCACCCTCTTTTGAGAAATTATTCATCTTTCTACATTTCTATATTGTCCACAGACACTAAACTGGGTGTTAATTAACCGACCCTGGGTGTTAACTAATGCTGTTGGGCATGTAAAAATGGTGTTGCTACCATGGGATACAATTGAGCAGATTCTCAAAAGACTGAATAAAGAATTATCTTGACTCAGCATTTCTACTCCTAAGAAGTCATTGAAGAAGAATGAAAGCATACTGCATACGAATTTTGTCCATGAAAATTCATGGCGGCATTATTCATCACAGTCAAAAAGTGGAAACCACCCAGAGGTCCACCAAGCCATGAACGAATAAACACAATTAGTGTATCCATATAATGGACTGCTATTTGGAAATAAAAAGGAACAAAGTTTGTCAGTTACTAATATAATGTACAACATAGATGAATCTCAAAAAAGAGATTTTAGGGTAAGAAGCTAGTCACAAAAGTAAAACCACATATTATATTATACCACTTATAGAAAATGTTCTAACTACTTGACTCTGTATGTGTATAGAAAATAGATTAGTCCCATGTACAGCAGAGAAGCAATTACAGAAGTCAGACCTTCTACCTTTTGCACCCCATAAAGATCTTTGGGCCGTAATCCCAGAGGGATAGAGGATAGGGAGGCCTCCAATGGGGAGGGGATATACAACTCTGGTGGTAGGAATTTTATGGAATTGTACCCCTCTTATACCATAAACTTGTCAATCATCACAAGTCAGTAATAAAATAAAAAAGATAAAATAACAAAAATAGATTAGTGGTTCTTATAACTAAACGGATGAAGGGCATAGAGTTATGTATGTGTTATTTGTTTAATGGTTCCACCCTTCATATATTCTTCAACATTTGTGACTTCCTAGCTTTATTTTTATTCTTTTTTTAAAAATATTTATTTATTTATTTATTCCCTTTTGTTGCCCTTGTTTTATTGTTGTAGTTATTCTTTTTGTCGTCGTTGTTAGATAGGACAGAGAGAAATGGAGAGAGGAGGGGAAGACAGAGACGGGGAGAGAAAGATAGACACCTGCAGACCTGCTTCACTGCCTGTGAAATGACTCACCTGCAGGTGTAGAGCCGGGGGCTCCAACCAAGATCCTTACGCCTTCCCTTGGCTTTGTGCCATGTGCACTTAACCTGTGGCGCTACCACCCAACTCCCTATTTTTAATTATTCTTACAGTGTTCTAGTAGGTGCCAAGTAATATCTCAGGTTTCTGATTCCCGTTTGCCTAATAACAAATGATGCTCAGTGCCTTTTAATATGCTTTTTAGGTATCATTCTCTTATACTGGGTTGCCAGAAAAGTCATGATGTACTGTTTCATAGGAAAACAGAAAGAAAAAAAAGTCATGACTTTTCTCACAACCCAATATTATTTTTAAATGCCATTTAAATACTACCTCCATTTTTTCAACTTCCCTGTCACTATATTAAAGAAATACTGACTTACAAGAGTGGTGTTGTCATAAGGGCACAGTTGCATATTTCCATGCTAGGTGTCAGTATGCTTCACTCTCCACCAAATTTGTCAATTTTAGTTGGAATATTTGCCTGTAGAATTGAGTATAAGAATTTTCATATATTTGGGGCCGGGTGGTAGTGCACCAGGATAAGAACACATAGTACGAAGTGCAAGGACCCGCGCAAGGATTCCGGTTTGGGCCCTCAGCTCCCCACCTGCAGGGGGATAGCTTCACAAGAGCTGAAGCAGGTCTGCAGATATATATCTTTCTCTCTCCCTCCCTATATTTTTCCCTCTCAAATTCTCTCTGTTCTATCCAATAAAATTTGAAAAAAAAAAAAAAAAGGCCCCTAGGAGCAGTGGATCCATAATGCCAGCACTCAGCCCCAGCGATAACCCTAGAGACAATAATAATAATAATAAAAAAATAAAAATTAAATTAAAAAAGAAAAAATAATTTTCTTATATTTTGGTTGCAAGTCCCTTTACATACAATATGTACAAACATTTCTCTCATACTATAGGTTTTTCCTTTCACTTTCTTGATGTTAAAGCATACACATTTTTTTGTATTTATAAAAAGGAAACATTGAATAAACCATAGGATAAGAGGGGTACAACTCCACACAATTCCCACCACCAGATCTCCCTATCCCATCACCTTTCCTGATATCTTTCCTATTCTTTAACCCTCTGGGAGTATGGACCCAAGGTCATCTGGGATGCAAAAGGTGGAAGGTCTGGCTTCTGTAATTGCTTCCCCGCTGAACATAGGCTTTGACAGGTCGATCCATACTCCCAGCCAGTCTCTCTCTTTGCCTAGTGGGGGGGAGCTCTAGGGAAGTGGAGGTCCAGGACACATTGGTGGGGTTGTCTGTCCAGGGAAGTATGGTCAGCATCGTGCTAGCATCTGGAACCTCAAACTGAAAGGAGAGTTAATATACAAAGCCAAACAAATTGTTGACCAGTCATGAACCTGAAGGCTGGAATAGTGCAGATGAAGAGTTGGGGGGAGGTCCTCCATTTTGTAGATAGCTAGTAGGCAAATTTTAGTTATATTCTAAAGGGCCTGTGCTTATCCTTTTTTGTTTTTTTTCTTTTTTCCCCTGAGCCTGGCCTCTGTATGCAGTTGGATCCAAGTTATTGTCTAGGGAGATGATGTCGTGGCTGGAAAAGGACCAGAAAGCTGGATCAGGGAAGAGAGTAGCTCCCTAATATAGGAAATGGGTATAAATATTGTTGACTGTAAACCCCATCGATTTGATGTGATCTGGGGCCCATATTCAGCTTAGGAGCCTATGTGACCTCTGCATGCCTGTAGATCTGAGCTCACATTCTGTGGTCATGAGTAGAAACATTCCAAGCTGCCCCAATATTGACCCATCTTCCTCAGGTATAGTATAGAGTATGTTGTCCATCCTCCCTTTGGAGGATGGAACATTCTCTACCATTGTTGATCCAAGTTGAGGGCAAGGTCCTATGGGGAGCCACAATGGGGTCTATTGTATTGTTCCTGATAGAGATGACCAGTAACAATGGAGAGAGGGATTTATTGGAGATGTAGGCCCATCGTGTCTGTTTGAGAATCTCAGGACTCCCCAAATAGGGCCCCAGCTGATGGGGTGCCCTGATAGTGATTAAAGAGTCATTATTAAAGTAGCATACACATTTTTTAATTTTTATGAAATGAGATTTCTCAATCTTTTTCTTCTGACTTTTGCACACTAAGGAAAATCAGACATATCAAAAACACACTGACTAACTAATTCAAGGTGGTGAAAACTTACTCCTGTACTTTCTACTAAGAGATGTATAATTTTCACCCCTCAATTAGACCTACAATCTACTTCAATGTTAATTTTTTGTGTACCATGTAAGGCTGAGTCCAATCCATCCTTTTGCAGATTAAAATACTTCCAACCAGCACCATTTGTTTTAAAAGATCATTACATTTTCACATTAAATTAATTGTCTTGATAACACTGATTAAAAGTCAACTAACCAACAGTCCAGGAGGTGGCGCAATCAGTAAAGCACAAGACTTGCATGAGGTATTGAGCTCAGTGCTGGCACTGAGCATGTATGTGATATTCACATTACCTTGTGTGAGGACCTACATTTAAGTCCCAGCCATTACACAGGACCTCGTACAGGGGAGAGGCTACACAAATGGTGAAGCGGTACTGTGGTGTATCTCTTTCTCTGCCTGCCTCTATTTCTCCTCTATCTCTGTCTTCCCTCACTCTCTACCAAGTAGTAGTCATCTCGAATATTCGAGTAGTGCAAGCACCAAGCCTTACTGATAACTCTTATGCTCCTCCCCCCAAAAAAATTACTATTATAATAATATCAAAAGAGATAAAGTTCTTACAGTAAATTTAACAAAATAAGGAGTGCCATGTGTAAATTTCAGGTCTGAATCATCTCACCTAAAGCTAATACTATATATGTAAAACACACATATCCAAATATATTAAATTATATTTAGTCTATTGAGAAAGCACCAACTAGTCAATTACCTGCCTTGCCCTCAAGAAGATATATATTGCGTTATACTTTGAATACATAAATATGTGTGCACATAATTACATATATATATATATATATATGCATGGTTCTATCACTTTATTAGAGAAATAATGATTTACAAAACAGTTGTCACGTAAGTATAATTTTTTAAATTTTTTTAAATTCTTTTATAGTTGTTTATTTATTTTCCCTTTTGTTGCCCTTGGTTTTCATTGTTGTTGTAGTTATCATTGTTGTTGTTATTTATGTCATCGTTGTTGGCTAGGACAGAGAGAAATGGAGAGAGGAGGGGAAGACCAAGAGAGGGAGAGAAAGACAGACACCTGCAGACCTGCTTCACCACCTGTGAAGGGACTCCCCTGCAGGTGGGGAGCCGAGGGCTCAAACCAGGATCCTTCCACCGGTCCTTGCAATTTGCGCCACGTGCACTTAACCCGCTGCGCTACCGTAAGTATAATTATACCTTAAGTATAATTACCGACTCCCGTAAGTATAATTTCTTATCTGCTATACCATTCCCACTACCTTCCTCAATGCCCTCTCACTACCCTACCCTTTGTCTCCCACCCTAACTCCTTGGCTTTATGCATGTGCTTTTTAAAGCTAAGAACGTACAAAAAACAGAATTTTATAAGTGTTCACATCAGGGTGATATGGGACTATAAGCATTTCTTTTTGTCTTTGATTTTTTTTAACATTATTTTGCAATTACATACAAATTTTAAATTTTTTAAATTAAATTTTAAGTTATTAATTTATAAATGGTATATTTTCATTTCTGTTCAGTTAAAGGTCATAAACTGTAATCAAGAATAGGGAGATAACAACTAACATCCGAATTTATATCATAGTACCATCTCAGTAAAAGAAGAAGACAATAATGAAGAAGAAGAAAAAAAGAAAGAAATCCTTTTCTAATGTAAATCTATTTAAAATACTCATTTGGTTTTTTTTTTTTCTGTAGTGAATACTCAATACAGAAGAGATCTAAAAGGCTAACAAACATGAAAAATTGCTACAGGCCACTGATTGATTCTCAGAGAAATGAAAATAAAGACAACACTGAGATACCACCTCACCCCTGTGAGAATGACATACATCAAAAATGACAGTAGCAACAAATGCTGGAGAGGCTGTGGGGACAAAGGAATCCTCCTGCATTGCTGGTGGGAATGTAAATTGGTCCAGCCTCTGTGAAGAACAATCTGGAGAATTCTCACAAGACTAGAAACAGACCTCCCATATGACCTGGTAATTCCTCTTCTAGGGGTAAATCCTAAGGACTCCATAACTCCCAACCAAAAAGATATGTGTACACCTATGGTCATAGCAACACAATTCATAATAGCTAGAACCTGGAAGCAAACCACGTGCCCAGCAACAGATGAGAGGCAGAGAAAGCTGTGGTATATTTACACAAGGGAATACTACACAGCTCTTAAGAACAACAAACCCACCTTCTCTGACCCATCTTGGATGGAGCTAGAAGGAATTATGTTAAGTAAGCTAAGTCAGAAAGACAAAGATGAGCATGGGATGATCCCACTCATAAACAGAAATTGAGAAAGATAAACAGAAAGAGAAACTCAAAGTAGGATCTGGCTGAGTTTGAAGTATAGTACCAAAGAAAAAATATCTGGGTGGAGGATGAGTGTAGATGTTCCGCTTCACTGAGGGGGGTGAGGGGAGATATGGGACACAGACCTTTGGAGGTGGGAACGGTGTTAATATATAGTCCTACTGGGAGTCAGGCTATAGTGCAGCAGGTTAAGCGCAGGTGGCGTGAAGTGCAAGGATCCCGGTTCAAGCCCTGTCTCCCCACCTGCAGGGGAGTCGCTTCACAGGCGGTGAAGCAGGTCTGCAGGTGTCTTTCTCTCCTCCTCTCTCCATTTCTCTCTGTCCTATCCAACAACAATGACAACAAGGATAACTACAACAAACAATAAAACAACAAGGGCAACAAAAGGGAATAAATAAAATATTTTTTAAAAATATTTAATATATATATATATATAGTTCTATTAACTTAGACTCACAAATCACTATTCAATTAATATGAGAGAGGAAAAATGGATTGAATGTCAAACTTTTTGTTGCATAGACCATAGCTCTGAATACATGTTCCTTCAATCTAAACACTTCAGACTTCAAATTGGTCATCAGATTGAATTTTAACAGTGGGTTCAAATTGTTAATACATTTCTAATAATGACTTGTTCTTTGAAATATTAAATCTCCTAAAAGCTTAGACCAGGGAAAATGGAAGCCAACAGGTGTTGTTCCTTTATAAGATACAGGTATAAGTAAATAGCATAAAAGGACATAAATTACTGGTTATCTCCATCAAAAACAACACAACAGACCCCTTTGTCGGCCCCCCAATGGACCTTGCCCTCAACTTGAATCAACAATGGTAGAGAATGTTCCATCCTCTGAAGGGAGGCTGAACAATATACTCTGTGCTACTGAGGAAAATGGGTACTGAAATTGGGGCAGCATGGAGCATTCCTACTCATGACCACAGAATGTAAGCTCAGATCTACAGGCATGCAGAGGTCACATAGGCTCCTAAGCTGAATATGGGCCCCAGATCACATCAAATCGATGGGGTCTACAGTCAACAATATTTATACAGCTTTCCTATATTTGGGAGCTACTTTCTTCCCTGATCCAGCTTTCTAGCCCTTTATCCAGCCATGACATCATCTCCCCAGAAAATAACTTCGATCCAACTGCATATCAGAGGCCAGCCTAGAGAAAAACCAGTATAGTCATGGGCCCTGGAATATAACTAAAATATGCCTACTATCTACAAAATGGAGGACCCCTCAATTCTTCATCTGCACTATTCCAGCCTTTAGGTTCATGACTGTTCAACAATTTTTTTGGCTTTATATCTTAACTCTCTTTTCAGCCACCAGGTTCCAGATGCTACCATGATGCCAAACATACTTCCCTAGGCAGACAACCCCACCAATGTAGCCTGGAAGCCCTGCTTCCCCAAAGTCCTCCCTCGCTAGGGAAAGAAAGAGACAGGCTGGGAGTATGGATCGACCTGTCAACACCCATGTTCAGTGGGGAAACAATTACAGAAGCCAGATCTTCAATGTTCTGCATCCCATAATGACCTTGGGTCCATACTTCCAGAGGGTTAAAGAATAGGAAAGCTATCAGGGGAGGGGATGGAATACGGAGTTCTGATGGTGGGAATTGTGTGGAGTTGTACCCCTCTTATCTATGGTCATGTCAGTATTTTCATTTTATAAATAAAATTTAAAAAAATAATAAAATAAAGAGGAGGAGGAAAAAGAAGAAAAGAAGACACCGACAATGTATAGTGCTGGAACCCTTCTTGAACTCTCAAAGGCAAGTTTGTTCATTTGTTTGCTTGTTTATTTAACTTTAGGGTAAAGTGCACAGTTGAATTCAGAAAGCTCTTTTGTGAAAAGTCATAGTATAAAAACTTGCAAATAAATTTAAAGTAGAAAAATCATAAACCTCCCTAATAAATTAAAATTCTGCTGTCTACAAGGAGCTTCAAAAAAGTAATGACTAGGCTTCTGTGCTGAATATGGGCCCCAGATCAAATCGATGGGGTTTACAGTTAACAATATTTATACACTTTCCCCATATTTGGGAGCTACTCTCTTCCCTGATCCAGCTTTCTTGTCCTTTTTCCAACTATGACACCATCTCCCAAACAATAACTTGGGTCCACCAGCATATTAGCTGTCAGGGTCAGGCAAAAACTAGTAAGGTCATGGGCCTCTTGTAATATACCTAAAATTGACCTACTAGTTATTTCCAAAATGGAGACCCCAAATCTTCATCTGCAATATTACAGCCTTTAGGTTCATGATTAATCAAAAATTTGTTCTGCTTTATATCTTAACTCTTTTTCTGCCACCAGGTTCCAGATGCTACTATTATGCCAACCTGACTTCCCTGGGCAGATGACCCCAGCAATGTATCCTGGAGCCCCACCTCCCCAGAGCTCTGCTCCATCCACTAGGGAAAGAGAGAGACAATGATCCTGGGCCCGTACTCCCAGAGGGATAAAGAATAGAGAAGCTTTCATGGGAGGGGAGTGGATAGGGAGTTCTGGTGGTGGGAACTGTGTGGAAATGCACCCCTTTTACCCTATAGTCTTGTCAGTATTTCCATTTTATAAATATTTTTTTAAAAAGGCAGTGAATGCTGCCTGCAATCTCAACTTATTTTCAGATATTTATATGACTAAATATTCAATTAATATTCTTTGGAAAAAGCTACTTCTTAACAGCCTTAGAATGTTAATATGCTAGTGTCAGCTTACACTTGTCCATGCTGTATATTCTGTGGAGGGAATTGATCTGGAGGCAAAAACATTTAAATGTTTTCATCCACTTCACAAATGTTACAGTGGATTCACTCAGCTTTAACTTTAAAATCTGATCACCACATTCATGTTCACTTCTTTTAATCTGATTTGCTACAAACCTAGGAGTCCGTATTATGTATAAAGGAAATAACAACCCTCTATGAGTACTATTGGGAGGTTCAAATAAGTTAGTATGTACATAGATCTTAACACAGTACATGTTCATGATAGCCAGTAAATGACTGTTCCAGTTAGCAATCTGTTTTTAAACTTTCGCTATATCACACCCATCACTTCTTTTCAAACTACAACCTCCTCTGTGTTGAGTCTGAGTCTACTCCCCCCCCCCCAAGCCTCGCTTAAACCACACCTGCCAAAATGCATGTTGTAATCCAGGTGTGGACACATCTCAGCATTACACACCAGATAGAACAAAATGTCTTCTCAGCAGGATATCAGTTATCCAACCCACAACCTTACTGGCTTATGCCCCCAAAAAATTAGGAGCCAATGAAGACTAGAGGGAAAAACTAAAAATAAACTCCACATTGCTATCTTTGCTATGAAGATGGGTCATGGCACACTGCACAGATTCTTCTTCATGCCACTGCATGATGTGCAGATCTATATTTGGGTATAAAAAATTAACACCTGTTTATGTTGATTTTTTTCAGAGGTACAACAGGATGTGTAAACATGAATAAAACTATCTTAGAAATACTGAAGAAGTAAATTCATAACCTATATTTTAATCATAGATATAAAGCTTATCTACCAATTTCTAATCCCAGACACTTCACACAGACCACGAATCCAAAAACAAGTGCTATAAAGTGGAAATGCTGTATGGTCTCAGAAGTGAATGCTACCTCTCCTTTGGGAATTGAAAAAGGCTTACCCAAAGGTCTGGCTTTGGGGTAGACACTCAGCTTCTTTAAGATAGACAGGGAAGACACACAGACTCTGAAGGATGCGGTCATTTTCCAGGACTCAACTGAGGCCAAGAATTAACATGTGTGAACCTATCAGACCAAGTATTATGTATTCTTACTCCAGTGATTCTTCTGTTAATAGCCTGTGTTAATAATAATAATCAAGATAACTGCCATGCCTGTTTACCTTTTAGTTCCAGCTGCACTGGTTGACAGATAAACTCAGAAGTCAGATAGGTCTAGGTTTAAATCTTGCCAATTAGGAATTAGGTGACCTTGAGTAAGTCATAATCTTTTTCATATCTGTCAACATGATAATGATACAACAATACTAACAATACCTGGGACTACTGTCAAAATTCCATGAATATATGAATAAATCCATATATATGGGCATATATAATAAAATAATATATGTTAATCATCTGTATACAATCCATACAAATACATATAAGATACAATAAATTTTCTATGTAAATTGCTTACTGCTTTTTGTTACTGTTATCATCATCACTAAAGTTTTTTTTTTAAATAATGACATTATGTTGTATAGTTTTGGTTATCAGAAAGGATAATTTCTTCTCATATTTTACTTATTTTCTTTTTAATAAGAGAGTGAAAGAGAGATACAGAGAGGCTAGAGCATTTCTCAATACTTGTGGTACTTGGGATGGAACCTCAGAGTCTTAGGCTTGAAAGTCTGTTGTATAACCACTATGTTGCCTCCTGTGCACTCCATCTAAAGATATTAAAAGTTAAATTTTGGGGGGTCTGGCGGTAGTGCAGTGGGTTAAGCGCACATGTCACAAAGCAAAAGGACAAAAAAAAAAAAAAGGACAAGCGTAAGGATCCCAGTTCCCCACCTGCAGGGGGGAGTCGCTTCACAGGCGATAAAGCAGGTCTGCAGGTGTCTATCTTTCTCTCCCCGTCTCCCCTCCTTTCTCCATTTATCTCTGTCCTGTCCAACAACAATAATATCAATGGCAACAATAACAATAATGGCAACAACAAGGGCAACAAAATGGGAAAAAATAGCCTCCAGGAGCAGTGGATTTGCAGTGCAGGCACTAAATCCCCGCAATAATCCTGGAGGCAAAATATAATAATAATTTTTCCTTGAATTATAAAATTTTAGAGTTAACAAGAGCTGCTTTGCAAATTATCCCTCAGACTCTTTTATGATTATTATCATTTCAAGGTTACAGTACAGTTGTTGACACATGAGTACAATTTATCATCTCCCCATGAAAGGTGCCTGCAGGAAAAAAAAAAAAAAACACAATTAGGTCTTTTTTTCACCCTCATGCACCAGGACCCCAATGTCCTCTCTACTCTCTCCCTTCTTCTTCCTGAGAGTCCTTTGCTTTGGTGTAATACACCATACCCCGTCCAAAGTTTTCCCTTTCTGTCCTTGTTCCTTAAATTTCATCTCTAAGTGAAATCATGTTGTATTCAGCTGATCTCGCTTAACATGATTCCTTCAAGTTTCATCCAAGTGAGTCAAAGGAGCTGACTTCGTCATTTTTAACAGCTGAGTAGTAGTCCATTGTGTATCTATCTATATCACAACTTTCTTAGGCACTCATCTGTTGTTGTTGGTCATCTGTGTTGCTACCAAGTTACACACTCTGTTTCAAACACAACAGCCGTTCTCATAATGTTCAAAGAATACAGTCAGGGTAAGAGCAGTCAAGTACATGAGAGGTTATACTACTACTAGCGTTTGCCATGAGAGGTTATTTAACAGCTGAACAGCGAAAGGGCTGAGGATCCCAAACACAGAAGTTGTTTTCTGTAACTAGTCACTTTCTTCATCTCTCACGTTCACAAATGGATATCACTACAAATAATTCCAGGAAACTACAGTAATTCCAATTTGAATGTGACCTTTACTTAAGAATTCACTTCACTATGCAACTAATTTTTCAATTCCCACAGATAATTGCTTAAGAAGGTTTTCTGGGAGCTTAATTGCTATTCAAGTTCTGTCATAATCAAAAGCATTTTTAAGCAATCATCTTGTCTCTTTATAGCTCTGCCCCCTTCTTACTCCAGTGCTGAGAGTGTGTGCATGGTGGGAACCTGTTGAAAATTTATTTATTCGTTTTCTTTTTGTCTACAAGGTTAACGATAAGGCTCGGTGCCAGTGCTACGAATCTACCACTCCTGGCAATTTTTTTCCTTTTTTTTTTCAATAAGACAGAGAAAAATTAAAAAGGGAGAGCATAGAGAGGGGGAGAGTAAGATATACACTTGCAGACCTACTTAACCACTGGTGAAGCCTCCTCACTGGTGGGGAGTGGGGGCTCTAACCCGGTTGTTGCACAACTCCACATAGTACTATGAGCACTAAACCAGGTGAGCCACCACTCAACCTATGACATTTTATTCAACATTCTATTGTCCTATCCTTCCTATCCTAAAAATGCATGTGTGTAGTTAAGATAGTAGTTTTTTTTTTTACCCACCTTTTGTTATAATAGTTTCCTAACAGTTTCAAGAAAATATAGACTAAGAGAAAAAAATATATCTTAGTTAAGTTTATATACGATCCAAAGTTATATGGTAAGTCTAACAAAATCATGATAAAATGAGGGAAAACACTCATCCAGCTATACTAACAGGTGCATTTCATACATTATAAAAGGAAATGAGTGAGAGTCACATGTAATCAAAATGATGTATAAGGGCTGGGGTAGATAGCATAATGGTCTTCTTCTTCTTCTTCTTCTTCTTCTAGCGTTTGCCCTTTTTCCGTAGCCAGTCAACAGCGTCAGGTTGAGCCTGATGTCTGCTTGTTGCTGGCTTTGAAAGTGACTGGGATCCATGTGGATTCAGTAGGCTAGGAAGGATCGTCAGTTTCCCCAATAAATGGGTACTCACGGGATGCACCACGAGAAGGTCGATCCAAGCATAATGGTTATACAAAGAAACTCATACCTGAGGCTCCAAAGTCCCAGGTTCAATCCCCTGCACCACCATAAACCAGAGTTGAACAGTGCTCTGGTAAAATATAAGGAAGGGAAGGAAGTTAGGAAGTTAGGAAGGAAGGAAGGAAGGAAAGAAGGAAGGAAGGAAGGGAGGGAGGGAGGGAGGGAGGAAGGAAGGAAGGAAGGAAAGAAGGAAGGGAAGGGAGAAAGAAAGAAAGAAAGAAAGAAAGGAAGGAAGGAAGGAAGGAAGGAAGGAAGGAAGGAAGGAAGAAAGAAAGAAAGAAAGAAAGAAAGAAAGAAAGAACCATATAGCCTTCCAGAGGATGAAACTGAGGCAGGCAATATATAGTAGCTTTGATCTGTCTTCACCAATTTTGGCATAGGGCTATATTGGGGCTCACATATTTTAAAGATTTATTTATTTATTAATACAAGAGAAAGAGAAGTAGAATGTTGCTCATGTGATGTTTTAAAGTCCAACACTCTAGTCACTGCACAACCTCCCACATCACCACATATGTCTATAAATCTAAAAAAAACCCTTGGGATCAAGTAGAGCACAACAGTAAAGTACAGAAATTGCATGCAAGAGGTCCCATCTTTGAGCCTAGACACAATAGCCAGAGTTCTGTCCATGAGCACGAAACTATGCTACATGCTATAGGGAGCACACATATAAACTGCATGATGCAGATGTTCTCCCCAGGTATGGAACTGACACAAATAGTCACAGAATATAAAATATGATGAGGACTAAATATACATAATCACACTAGCAGAAATTAGTTTCTGGACAGATTAGAAGAACTCATGAAAGAAAAGGCATTAGAGTCAGAAGAGCAGGTTTCACAATGGAACCAAACAAACAAAGAGGAAAGAAAGACAGTATCTGTAGAGTGGCAAGAAATATAACTTGGCAGAAAGAAAGTAGGCCAGAGAAGGTCAAAGCCCTTGAATCTCGGCAACCACTCACTGGTAAACTACAGAGTCAGGTGCAGAAAACTGCCTGAAGGGTTGGGAGAGAGCTCTGCGCAGTGAAAACAAGAATGGAAAATGAATTATCCTTATTTGAGAGACACTTGACCCCAGTAATTCCAGAGTATGAAAGCTACCATTTTTCAACAGGTATAGTTAACCTTCTAGCTTTCTAAGGCCTGTGAAAGCCAGAGAGCAGACACAATCAATAAGCAGATTAATTCAAGGTTTATAAATGATTAAGTACAGAGTGTAATTTTTTTAATTTTTATTTACTTATTATTGGATAGTGACAGAGAGAAATTGAGAGTGGATGGGGTGGGGGAGAGACAGAGAGATGCCTGCAGCCCTGCTTCACCACTTGTGAAGCTTTCCCCCTGCGGGTGGGGACCAGAGTCTTGAGCCTGGGTCCTTACACACTGTAGTATGTGCATTTAACAAGGTGTGCCTCCGCCTGGCCCTAGTCAGTGTAATTTTAAATAGTTAGGGGCCTGGCAGTGGCGCTCCTGGTTATGTGTACGCATTACTGTGAGCAAGGACCTAGGTTCAAGTCCCTGGTCCCCACTTGCATGGGGGAAAGCTTTATAAGTGGTGAAGCAGGGTTACAGGTGTCTCTCTGTCTCTTTTTCTCTCTATCTCCCCCTCACCTCTAAATTTATCATTATCTTTATCCGATGATAAATAAATAAAAAATATATTAAAAAGTTACATAGTTGAAGGCCCAAAATTCTCTTTGGAGTAATTGATCAAATTTCAGTAAGTAAGCAACCAAATAATGAAATGTGTATCCTACCTTCTGTAGTTTAAAACTAGATAGATTTCAAGTTGTGGTTGAGTGAGGAAAACACGCAAGAATCTTAGAAGTACTCAAAACACCCTAAAATACCGATTCTTCTACTTTCAAGAAGATAAGAAAGATTCACATTCAGATTGCTAATAAAGCTTCCTGGAACATAATCAGAAATAAGAAAAATTTCCAAATAACCCTACATAATGAAGTCTTATGATAGTCTTGTGAATTCTAACCAACAATAATTTACCAAGTCCCATCAAATATAGTGGAACCTGCAGACACTGTGAGGAAGTAGAAGAACAAAGAGTTCAAGAAAAGATTTAAAAAAAAAAATCATTCAGGAAGGAGGGATCAAATTATAAAGAGGAAATATAGCATGGATGAGTTGAGTGAGAGCTTTGGACCTTGAGTGAATACAAAATGCAAAGTGGTCATTAAAAGCTGAAATTGGGGGGACCCGCGGCGGTAACATACCAGGTTAAGCACACTGCTTTGAAGTGCAGGACCCATGCAAGGATCCGAGTTCGAGCCCCCAACTCCCCATCTGCAAGGGGGTCACTTCTCAAGTGGTAAAGCAGGTTTATAGGTGTCTTTCTTTCTCCCTCTCTGTCTTCCCCTCCACTCTCAGTTTCTCTGTCCTATCCAACAAAAACAGCAGCAACAATGGAGGCAAAAAAAAAAAAAAAAGGCAGAAATTATTTAAAACAAGCTTACACCAGGTTATCAAGAGCCTGACATTAGAAACTCCAACAGTCAACAACAACAACAACAAAAATTGTCTCTTTATTCAAAAATTGATACATTTGCATATCAACAGAAGTTCCCGTTTATCCAAAATGAAATGCCAGTGAAATCTCACCAGCCTTACCACATGGGCTTTCCAAGATTCTTTCAGGGAATCACTAGGGAACAACTGGATGGCAACATCACAACACTTAATCCAGGTGTTTCTGCAGATCTCAGAAGGACATAAATGGCATCTCAGAAGAGCGACAATAAAGCAAACTACATTCTTCACAAAACCTTTTCTAACCGTCTTGGCCACATGAGATCCCTGTCCTCAGAAACAGTTTTGTCAATGTTTCTTTTTTATAAATAAAAAAATAATAATAAATAAAAAATAAAGAAATACTACCGAAACTGGTTTTCTTTCCTCTAGCTCCGTTTTCACATGACTGAGTCCACAAAACCTAGGTCACATGATCTTTACAACCCTGAGGGCCTAGTGTAGTCTCAGGAAATTTCTGCTTGAACTGAAAAGCCCACTTACTAAATTTTCCTTTGGAGTATATTTATACATGCTTTCCTGTTACAAAATGTTCTATAACAAGAACTACAGGTTATTTTCACTAAAAACAAATACACTTCAAAGGAGAATTAATGGTTACTCTACTGGCTGTGTGTAGAGTCCTAGAAGAAAAACATAGTATGAATCAGTATATCACAGACTAGTGGAAGACAACAGTCTTGATTTCATTTTTTTTTTCCCCACTGGGCTTATCTCTAGGGCTTGGCTTGGTACCAACACTAGAAATCCACAGCTCCTGGTGGCCATTTCTTCTTCTTCTCCTTCTCCTTTTTCCTTTCTAGTTTTTTTTTTTTTTTTTTGATAGGGCATAAAGAAATTGGGGGGTGGAGAAAGACATTTGCAGACCCGCTTTACCCCTGGTGAAGTGTCCCCTCTGCAGGTGTGTGTGTGTGGGGGGGGGCTGAACATGGTAATGTATACACTTAATTTGGTGTACCACCACTCACCCACCCTCTTTATTTTCAATAAAACATTTTAGATTAAAAAATTGTACCTTGGGGGTCGGGCGGTAGCGCAGTGGATTAAGCGCACATGGCGTGAAGCACAAGGACCGGTGTAAGGACCCGGTTTTGAGCCCCCAGTTCCCCACCTGCAGGGGAGTCGCTTCACAAACAGTGAAGCAGGTCTGCAGGTGTCTATCTTTCTCTCCCCCTCTGTCTTCCCCTCCTCTCTCCATTTCTCTCTGTCTTACCCAACAACGACGACATCAACAACAATAACAGCTACAACAATAAAAAAGGACAACAAAAGGGAAAAATATATATAAAAAATTGTACCTCAATTACTTTAATTTTAAAAACAAGAAAAGTACTTTGAGAGTGATAAATTTATTTTATTTTATTTTATTTTATTTTATTGCCTCCAGGGTTATCGCTGGGGCTTGGTGCCTGCACTACGAACCACTGCTCTGGTGGCCATTTTTTCGATTATTTGGATAGGACAGAAAAATTGAGAGAGGAGGGGAAGACAGAGATAGGGAAAGACAGACACCTGCAAACCTGCTTTACTGCTTGCAAACCGGGCCCCCACAGGCGGAGAGGTGGGAAGCCGGTGGCTTGAACCAAGGACTCTTGCATGGGTCCTTGAACTTGGTACTATGTGCACTTAGCCCAGTGCACCAGCGCCTGGCCCCCAAGAGTGATCAATTTATTAGCAAAACAAAACCATATTCTGCCATGGACCATCACAGTGGATGAGCAGCAGGAGGGTCAGGGGTCTTGAAGGCAACCTCCCTGGTGGGTCAGGAGGCGCAAGGGAGAACAGATAGACACCGCACTCTATTGGAGGGTGAATCTGGACTCATTTTAATAGTGAAACTGCATTAGCTTTTATACTTTTTTCAGGTTACATTCAGCTTGCCTAAGCAACTAGTTCATAAAGAAGTAGCAATAAGCATCATAGTCTTGTGGCTTTGGCAGGATACATGTTATTCCCCTATTTCTGTAAAGAATGGTACAATACTTAGTATCACCCTGTTCTCAGGGGAGGTCATACCCAAAATTGTTTTTGACTTTTGTGGAGGGCTTTTTCTATCATTAATCTTCTATGGGGGGCATACAGATCTTTGCCTAGTCGTGGACCACTGCTCATCTAAGTCTGGTACAGTTTAACTATTAATATTTCTTTTTTTCAATACGTCAGTTTGTACCAGGGAGGCCTCAGTCTCTGCATTCTTTCTCTGAGGGGCAGGTCATAACATGACTTCTTTTGTCCGTCTATGCTGACCCACCTTCCCCACTTTCATAATGTAACTTTCAAATATGCCCCTGTGTAAGGGAGAGGGGGTGCTTCTGACTCTCCATTCCCACCAGGCACTGCCAAAGTGTTATTAACCAATTGTGACAGTATAATTATTTTTAACAATAACGGGGGGAGAATGCGTCGTCCCATTGTCATCCTCCTGCCCAGCTTCCCTGAAGTCTGAATGCAGGTCCAGAGGAGATGACCCTCTCAGGCTCCCTGGCATCCGTGATGGGGCGGCGCAATATTCTAAATCTATTAAAAAATATTTGCATACCCAAAGCTAAGTACTGTGATTTGGCTTAACCATTTATATTTAGGTGAAATAATCACTGCTTTTTGTTCTTCCACTTCATCGAAGGTTCTGCAAAGGCATTTTCTGTACTCCACAGGTCCATAGGGTACAGACTTGAAGCACTGTTCTTCTTCTAGCGTTTGCCCTTCTTCTGTAGCCAGTCAACAGCATCAGGTTGAGCCTGATGTAAAGTTTCGAGACCTCCTTTGAATCTGGAGAGGTGGCAGTCGTTGACTATGTGGGTCATAGTCTGCACATTTAAGGTCAGTGAAGCAGTTCACTGGACAGTGTTGCTTCTCCATGTGTATAGCCCAGGGTTGAGCCTGACCCCCTACTGCATTAAAGAAATTCTCGGTGCTTTCCTTTCACTTTCTTTCTTGTCTTGCTTCCTCTCTCAAAAAAAAAAAAATGTGTGGGGGGGAGGAGAGTAGTGGCACACCTGGTGAAGCACACATGTTGCCATGTGCAAGGACCTGAGTTCCTGTCCACACGTCCCACCTATAGGGAGAAGCTTCACAAGTATTGCTAGTGTCTCTTGGTCTTTCTCCCTCTCATTCTCCCCTTCCCCTTTCATTTGCTCTCAGTATTATCAAGTAAAAATGGGGGGAAGGAAATAATGGATACCAAGAGTGGTGGATTCTTCATGCAGGCACTGAGCCCCAACAATAACCCTGGTGGCAAAGAAAAATAAATAAATAAATAAATAAATAAATAAATAAATAAAATTTTTAACACTCATATAGCAAATGAAATACTGATTTTAAAGTCACCTATTACAGCATTGACAGACCACTTTTTAAAAAAATTATTAGTGATTTAGTAATGATTAACAAGATTGTAAGATAACAGGGGTACAATTCCACACAGTTCCCACCACCAGAGTTCTGTGTCCCATCCCCTCCACAAGGAGATTCCCTATTCTTTTTTTTTTTCATCATTATTGATTTAATAATGATCAACAAGACTTTCAATAAGAGGGGTACAATTCCACACAATTCCCACCACCAGAGTTCCATATTCAATCCCCTCCATTAGAAGCTTTCCTACTCTTTATCCCTCTGGGAGTATGGACCCAGAATCTTTATGGGGTGCAGAAGGTGGAAGGTCTGGCTTCTATAATTGCTTCTCAGCTGGATATGGGCTTTGGCAGATTGATCCATACTCTCAGCTTATTCCTATCTTTCCCCAGTTGGGCAGGGCTCTAGAAAGACTAATGCTGATAACTCACATTATGAAATAGTGAACAAAGAAGAGTTCATGTGTTCCTTGACTGTGCGGAACTCCCTAGGATGCAGTTTGAAAAGTACAATGTTAAAAATAATTAAACTGAGGGCCCGGCGGTAGTGCACTGGGTTAAGCACACATAGTGTGAAGCTCGGGGACCCACTCAAGAATTCCAGTTCCAGCCCCAGCTCCCCACTTGCACGGGGGTCACTTCACAAGTGGTGAAGCAGATCTGCAGATGTCTATCTTTCTCTCCCCCTGTCTTCCCCTCCTCTCTCAATTTCTCTCTGTCTGATCCAACAATGCAGCAACGGCCACCAGGAGCAATGGATTCATAGTGCAGCCACCAAGCCCCAGCAATAACCCTGGAGATACACCCATACACAAAAAATAATAATAATAATTTAGGCTAGAACTTATAAGACCACTGCTAAGGTAGCTATGAGAGCATACTTTCTCAAAGACAATATGACAAGTTATATAACACAAAATTCAAGATACCAAGTCATTCAGCTCTATCTTAAAATACAATATGGTTCCCCTTATTTTCAGGAGTTATTTTCCAAGAATTCTTTATAGTATCCCTGTTTTAGTAACCATATTTATATGTACTATGTTTCTTCTCTTACACACAACCTATGGTAAAGTCCAACTTACAAATTTGGAACATAAGACACTGGCAACAATAACTAACAACAAAATTGAACAATTACAACAATATCCTGTAACAAAAAGTGAATTAGTTTCCACCTAAAAATATATTATACTTAGTATTTGCAGTCCAACGTTGGTCATAGATAACTAAAACCAGGAAAAAAAGAAAAGCCAGGGCTATGAAAGAAGTACTATGCTCTCAGGCAAGAGCAATCAATACCTTTGTTTTAATTAGAGATTCATTTATCATTTCAAATAGGATATGTACTTACTTTGAAATAAAATATTGACATTTTTACTGGTAATTTTTTCAGCAAAAAAGCACAACTTCAAACCTTCATATTTAAATTTATCTTTTAAAAAACTGCTCTATTTTTGTTGCAGAGTTATTCACTGCCTTTTATAAATTCTAGAAAGACTGAAATCACATCTCACATCTTCTGAACACTTATGGTAAAGGTATTTCTTACTAAACACATTCATTAAGAAAAAATACTTTTTCCTAATAAAAATGTGGGTTAAAAACAAAAACCTCGGGGGTCGGGCGGTGGCGCAGTGGGTTAAGCGCATGTGGCGCAAAGCGCAGGCACCAGCATAAGGATCCCGGTTCGAGCCCCCGGCTCCCCACCAGCAGGGGAGTCGCTTCACAGGCGGTGAAGCAGGTCTGCAGGTGTCTACCTTTCTCTCCTCCTCTCTGTCTTCCCCTCCTCTCTCCATTTCTCTCTGTCCTATCCAACAACGAATTGCATCAACAAGGGCAATAATAATAACCACAACGAAGGCAACAAAAGGGGGGGAAAATGGCCTCCAGGAGCAGTGGATTCATGGTGCAGGCACCGAGCCCAGCAATAACCCTGGAGGAAAAAAAAAAAAAAAAAAACCTCATTGCAATCCTAAAATATCATGGAATAGTTAACTTGATAACTTGTCAATGTAACTAAGCAAAGAATTCAAGAAAATATCTGGCAACTTTTGAATTTTAAAATGAATTTTAAAAATGCTTTGCTTCCCGTTAGTTTCATATATAGTCACCATGTGTATACCAATTTTTAATTTACCATATATCTTTTATTCAAATAATACTTTAAAAAACTAGATCCATGACACTGGGTGGTGGCACATGAGGTTGAGCACACATGTTACAATGCACAAGGACCCAAGTTCAAGTCCCTGGTCCCCACCTGCAGGGGACAAGTTCTGCGAGTGGTGGAGCATTGCCGCAGGTGTCTGTCTCTCTCCTTTCTCCATCTCCCACTACTCCCTCGATTTCTGGCTGTCTCTATCCAATAAATAAAGATAAAATAATAAATAAATAAATGATTTTAAAAACTCAGATCCATTTAAGAGTTATAGTCCCAACTTTTTAGGCTCAGTGAACCAGATGACAAAGATAATGTACCCAAGAGGCATAGCAGAACAAACCCTAATGGGAAGGCAATTCAGAAAGCAACTATGCTCCAAATCAGGACATAAAAAGTCACAAATAGAATCTAAACAATGAATTGGCATTTTTGCTCAGTCAACAAAAATTGGCTGCCATTTTATCATAATATATCTACAGTCATATTTAAATATTAAGTACACTCAGTTAAAGCCAATGACTAAGCTTTAGGGGAAGACCTCAATAAATGTCCACATGACTGTGACATGACACCATGTATTCTCCTCCAGGTGCTACAGCAGTGAAAATAAAGAGAAGCACCATCTTTAACAAGACACAGCTTGGTAGGAATCACACCTTCCAACAGAAATTATAATTTGAGAGTTTTCTCTACACTTTAGGGACAAGGAGCATCAATAAAGCTGTGAAAAGAAAGGAGAAGGCTAAGAACAGGGAGATAGCTCACTGGGGTAGGTATATACCTTGCCATGGACATGGGCCAGGTTCAAACTCTGGCATCACTTGAGAAATGATATTGTCACAGAGGAAGTTCCAGTTCTATGATCTCTTGCTCTCTCTATCTCTGTATCTCTATCTCTATCTCTCCCTCTCTCTCTCTATTTGAATGGAAGAAAAAAATAGCAGGGCCCTGGTGGTGACAAACCAGGTCAAGTACACATAGTTTGAAGAGCAAGGATGACAGTTCCAGCCCCTGGCTCCCCACATGCAGGAGGGTCACTTCATCAGAGGTAAAGCAGGTCTGCAGGTGTCTATCTTTCTCCATCTCTATCTTCTCCTACTCTCTCAATTTCTCTCTGTCCTATGCAGAAAAATCGAAAAGTGGTCACAGGAGCTGTGGACTCCTAGTGCAGGCACTAAGCACCAATGATAACTCTGAAGGTAAAACAAAAACGTGTTAAAAAAGGAAAGGAGGTGCACTAAAGTAGAAGACCCTGGGATGGGGGGTGGGGGGGTTTGGTCCTGGAACATGATTGCAGAGGGTTGAACTGCTATGTGGAAAACTGAGAAATGTTATACATGTACAAACTACTGTATTTTACTGTCAACTGTAAACCATTAATCCCCCAATAAAGAAAAAAAATCTTGAAAAAAAAAGTAGGAAGATAATCCACCACAGAACTTAAGCACTGACATTGATTGTTCTGCTTATAAGGTATAATTTATGCTTTCAAAGATGGAAAATGGTAATAATAATAAACCAAAAGACTATCCCAAGCAAGAAAAAAAGGAAAGGAGAGGGGAGGGGAGGGGAAGGGAAGGGAGGGGAGGGGAGGGGAGGGGAGGAGAAAGGGGAGGAGAGGGGAGGAGAGGGGAGGAGAGGGGAGGAGAGAGGGGAGGAGAGAGGGGAGGAGAGAGGGGAGGAGAGGGGAGGAGAGGGGAGGAGAGAGGGGAGGAGAGGAGAGGAGAGAGGGGAGGAGAGAGGAGGAGAGGGGAGGAGAGAGGGGAGGAGAGGGGAGGAGAGGGGAGGAGAGGGGAGGAGAAAGGGGAGGAGAGGGGAGGAGAGGGGAGGAGAGGGGAGGAGAGGGGAGGAGAGAGGGGAGGAGAGGGGAGGAGAAAGGGGAGGAGAGGGGAGGAGAAAGGGGAGTCTGAACAACAAAGGATATTGGAGAGAGAACAGCCCCACAGATGAAGACTTCTATGAATTCCAGATATTTTATTCTACTGATTCTAGGTACTGAACTCCAGGGAAGTAAAACTTCTCTGTGAGACTGAAAACAAAACCTTCCCTTACATAGTAATTCTAGAATGACTTTTTCTGTTTAATCTCCATTGAAAAGGCTTTCTAGGGGGCCAGACGGTAGCGCAGCGGGTTAAGTGCAGGTGGCGCAAAGCACAAGGACCAGCGGAAGGATCCTTGTTCAAGCCCCCAGCTCCCCACCTGCAGGAGGGGTCGTTTCACAGGCAGTGAAGCAGGTCTGCAGGTGTCTATCTTTCTCTTCCCCTCTCTTGTCTTTCCCTCCTCTCTCCATTTCTCTCTGTCCTATCCAACAATGACATCAGTAACAACAACAATAATAATAACTTCAACAACAATAAAAAACAAGGGCAAAAAATGGGGGGTAAAGCAAAAAAAAGGTTTTCTAGTATAATTTCTCTGTGTTGGGAGGGTTCAACTATTTTTATACACTATATTTTATTCTCTCTCAAAAATTTTAACTTATGGGTGAATAATTATTTCTCAAAAAAGTGATTTAATAAGTTCTAAATATTTTAACTGCATTAGATTTTCTGTCACTTGGCTTTTAAAATTATTTTAGAAAATGCTGGAGATCATCCATATACACAAGAACTTAAAAGTCAGTGTTCACAGACACTATTTTTGTTTAAAGACTTTTGGTTTGGAGAATGATTTCCCTTTCAAGTAGTTTTTTGGACATCAAACGTCTTTTGTGTCTATAGCCAAGCCATTTTCTTCAAAACTAATTCAGTGAATGATTCCTATTACTCAGTGATTTCACAGGAAGCAGGGATATGACTAACAACTCTGAAAAGGTTAGATTGTTTATTATAATTGGCTACTGCTAACTTCATGATGCTAGAGATATTAGGAGGAATGCATAAAATTAAGTAATCCTTGCCCTCTTTCCACCACAAATTTTAATTTTTTTTTTCCTAGCAACACTGGTATGAGAGTCAAGGATGCTCTCAGCCACTGGCTCAACTTCTTACCTGATTCAGCAGACTCCAAGACAGCCTTGGAATCTGCCCTACATAATCCAAGGCCTGGTAATGACCACTGAAAGTTTTGATGCCCAAAGATGACATGGATGAAATCCTCCCCAAACCAACAATCTTCAAACAGAAGTAGAAAGAGTGACTCACTCAAACACGAACTTTGGCGTACCCCTGTATACGGACAGTATTACATTATTAAAAATAGGACTCTGAGGGCAACTCATTAGCCTCATACCACCACCACCCCTTGAGGAGTCTTAAGGTTGGCTTCTGCACACAGAGCTCACTGGACACTTGCCTGAATGCAAGAGGCACACTCTCACACTGTCCATACACACTGCTCTCCTTGTAAGAGCTTATTAGATCTTCCAGGGCTAGAAGCACTGGTCTCACTCATCTCTGCATCCACCACAGCATTTACAATAATGTTTTTTCACTCCAAAAGGAAAGGAAAGGAAAGGAAAGGAAAGGAAAGGAAAGGAAAGGAAAGGAAAGGAAAGGAAAGGAAAGGAAAGGAAAGGAAAGGAAAGGAAAGGAAAGGAAAGGAAAGGAAAGGAAAGGAAAGGAAAGGAAAGGAAAGGAAAGGAAAGGAAAGGAAAGGAAAAGAAAACCTGTAAAGTATGCATGATTGTTTTCTTTGGCTGTGCTGCTTAGAAGAGCAAAATGAAAATACTAAATTATTTTTCTTACAACAGTGAGTCCTGTGAACTACTGACTGATTTATGATATACTCTGAGAAACACTCCTGAAACAATTCATCTACAGGAAGAAGGGCTGAAATAAGGAATAGATCTTAAGAGAACCATAAAAATAAAGCCAGGAAGCAAGAATTTAATATGTGATGTTAAATAATATTAGACCTGTTACTCTCTACAGGCATGTAAACTTATATGGAAGATAAAATGTAGTTTTTAACCCCCTTACTAATGGACTTCTTCAGTACTGTGGAGTTAGCTTACTGTGTGTGTGTACTGTGGAGTTAGTGTGTGTGTGTGTGTGTGTGTGTGTGTGTGTGTGTGTGTGTGTGTGTGTGTGTGTGTGTTTTAATGGGGGGGGGGTGGTAGGAGGCAAGGAATAAAGCAAGAGTCTACACTAAACTTTCATCTCTGATGATAGATCTGAAACATTCATCTGACTTTGTACCACTATATACATAGGTCCATTGTGAACTAAGAAATCAAATTTGTAATGAAAGCAACAGGGAAATATAACTGTGAAAAAATCATATATTTTACATATCTCCAGTACACTTCTGTTTCACTCTTACTTTCTAAAATCACTATATTTAATAATAAATGTTGGAAAATAAATATAGAAATTACAGACCTGGATTATATTTCGTTTGTCTAGAAAAACAATTGGGGGGGGGCAGGTGGTGGCGCACATGGTTAAGTGCACATACTGCAGTGCACAAGGACCCAGGTTCAAGCCCCTCATCCCTATCTGCAAAGGGAAGGCTTCATGAGTGGTGAAGCAGGGCTGCAGATGTCTCTCTGTCTCTCTCCCTCTCTATATCCCCCTCCCCTCTCAATTTCTGTCTGTCTCTATCCAGTAATAAATTAATAAAAAAGTATTTAAAAAAAAAACTTCCAAAAATCCATTTAAAAAAAGAAAGAAAAACAAGTCAGGAATTGATGTTAAGACATTTTTGTTCCTATTGACAAAGACACGCTAAATTGCCTTATATACAGAATCTGGAGACAGCACAATGAAAACAAAACAAACAAACAAATAAAAAAAGATAATGGCTAAATAAGGAACATTTGTCTTCCCAAGTAGATTTTGGCAATACAATCTCTTGGATTAGCTCATTTGCTTATTTTGAAATGAATCACACTGCATCTGAGGTTATATTACAAAAGTCTTAGTCTTCTTGGAAAAGCTTGCCACAACATCTCCAAGCAAATGTAGGGGAAAGTAAACAGGAGAACACAAGTAGTCGCTAAGTCCTCTTTTATCACATAGTCCTATTGCTCCCATATTTACGGTCTTTATAGTTTGGGACTTTATTATTTTTATTTTATTTTATTTTATTTTATTTTACTTGCCCCCAGGGTTATTGCTGGGGCTCGGCCCACTGCTATTAGAGGCCATTTTTACCCTTTTGTTGCCCTTGTTGTTTTATCATTGTTGTGGCTATTATTATTGTTGTTGTCGTCGTTGTTGTTGGATAGGACACAGAGAAATTGAGAGAGGAGGGGAGATAGAGAGGGGGAGAGAAAGATAAGACACCTGCAGACCTGCTTCACCACTTGTGAAGCGACTCCCCTGCAGGTGGGGAGCTGGGGCCTTGAACCAGGTTTAGGACTTTAGAAGCTAACTTCCAGAGCAGTAATAAGGATGGGAGTCTCCCTGTCTAAAAATCTATGCGTCCTGGAGATAAGCATAAATTAGGGAGGGAAGACAGTATATTTCCATAAAAAGACTTTCATGCCCGTAATTTCAAAGTCCAAGTTAAAGCCCCTGCACCACCATAAACCAGTACTGAGCAGTGCTCTGGTCTCTCTACCTCTCTACCTCTACCCTCTACCCTCTACCTCTACCTCTAATCTTTCTCTTAATCTATCTCTCTGTCATTAAAATAAAACAAAATATCTTTTTAAAAATAGAATAAATTAACCATTGTGGCTGAATCATTGTTAAAATCTCTCATACCACATGTCCAAATTACTATTACAGAGTTGAATGTTCTGACAATCCTAGCTTTGTAAAAAGATTTTTGCTTTTTGCTTGCTTGTTTATTTCTAAGTTTTAATAAAACATTAGCCATCTTGTTTTATTTTCATATCATTAAATTCACTATCAGGGAAAGGAATAACACTTAAAGTTGACATCAGGGCCTATTCACACCGCTTATTATTATCAAAAAATATTATTGAGGAGCCAGGTGGTGGTGCACCTGCTTAAGCACACACACTACAGTGCCCAAGGACCCAGATTCAAGCCCCTGGTCCCCACCTGTAGGGAGAAAGCTCCAGGAGTGGTGAAGCAGGGCTGCAGGTGTCTCCTTGCCTCTCTCACTCTCTATCTACCTCTCCCCTCTCAACATCTCTGTCCAATAATAAATAAATAAAATTTTTAAAAAAGAAATATTACTGCAACCATTTATTCAGACTTAGCACGTATGCTTCTGCATATATATGAATGTATGCTTTGAAACAGGCATGTTTATATAAATGAACTCATGAACATAGTGGAAAACAATGCAAATATAAATATGACACAATTACATAAGAACTCTTGATCATTATCAAAAGGTTATGGATGGGACAGGGCAGATATGCCTGCATTTCTCACTATCACACAGATAGAAAGACAAATTACCTTTGCCTCTCCAAATCTGTTCAGTTCCTAGTTTGGATATAAAGTCAGGTTCAATAACTAGGGGTACATATATTTCAGGTTACTGAAAAGAGATTCATCCTCTTCTAAGAACAGGCTCTTCACTAGTTGACTCCCTCTTGCTGCTACTCATAAAATATCATGGCTAACCCATCCTCATCCCATCTTATGACCAATGAAGAAGTGGTTCACAAAGAACATCTAAGTTTACATATTTGAATGCTGCTGAACTTACTTCTATGAAATAGATTACCTGAAATGAAATCAAGAGTCTAAGAATAACCTGGCATATTTTTAAAGAACTAACTAACATTCACACTTTATTTAGACTTCCCATGTTTCTAATGAAAACTGCCTTGTACTGAAGCCAAAGCAGACACACAGGCCAGTGGCATAGGTCTGAAAGCCCAGAAATAACTACAGACATCTTTTTTTTTTTTTTTTTACAAGGGAATCCAATAGTGTACATGGAGAAAGGAGAGTCCCTTCAACAAACAGTGTTGGGAAAACTGGATTGAAATGTGCAGAAGAATGAAATAGGACAACTTCATTTTACCACATATGAAAGTCAACTCCAAATGGGTCAAGGACATTAAACTAGTTACCATCAAATGTATAGTAGAAAACTTTAGTAGAACAGTCTGCATTGTTTTCTTGCAAAATGTCTGTAAAGAATGAATTCTGATGGAAAGGAAAACAAAAGTAAAGCCATAGGACTACATCAAATTGAAAAGCTTCTGCACAGCAAGAAGAAAACATCACTAAAACAGAAACATACCTGGCTGAATATATGGTCTTTATATGCCATAGATTGGATATAGAGATAATAACCTAAATATATGAAGAGCTGGGGAAAATAACTAGCAGCAGCAACAACAAAAACACTTCAGAAAATGGGAAAAGGACAAGGACAGCCTCTTCACCAAATAAAATGGTGACCAATGGTACAGGTGTCCAACAAACATATAAAAATATTCATAATTCCTGATTATCAGAGAAATGTAAATGAAGACAACAGAGAGAGAGATCTTTGCACTGTTGAGAATGGCACACATTAGGAAGGACAGAAACAAGTGCTGGCAAGGATGCCGGGGCAGTGGGAAATTTCTACATTGCTGGTAGAAATGTAACTTGGTTCAAGCCCTGTGAAAAGACAGGAAATACAACAGAACACTAGAAATGGACCTCCATGGGGCCAGGTACTGGTTCCTCTTGTTGAGCACACCTATTACAATGCACAAGGACTCAAGTTCAAGTCCCTGGTCCCTATCTGCAGAGGGACAGCTTCATAAGCAGTGAAGCAGTACTATAGGTGTCTCTCTCTATCTTCTCTCCCTTTCTCTCCTCCTTATCTCCCCCTTCTCTCTCAATCTCTCTCTGTTTCTGTCAAGTAAATAAATACATAAAGTAATTAAAAAGAAACTTGAGAAATTTTAAACATGTACCAACAACTGTATAGACTATAAACTAGTAATCTCCCCAATAAAAATGTGTTTTCTGGAAAAAAAATGTAATATATATATATATAGAGAGAGAGAGAGAGAGAGATCAGATATTAAAAATGACAGAATCATCACCTTTGCCTCATCTTGCACAGAACTTAAAGGAATCATGTTAAGTGAGATCAGTCAGAAGGAAAAAAAATGAACACCAGATGAGCTCACTTATAGGTGGAACTTTAAAAATGCAGAGGGGAAGGAAACTTGGACAAGATGTGGCCTGTTTCAGCCAAACCAAGGAAGGGTTTAGGGGGCAGGAGGAGGAGGCTGAGATGGCACCAGGGACCCAATGCTCAATGGTGAAGGAAGACATAAGTTGGTGGGGGATTTGCTGTGTAGGTACCTTTCAGGGAAGGATGTGAAAATGCACCATGTGGCAAGAAATGTCTTGTAAACCATTATTGTCCCCATTTTTTTAAGTGCCAAACAAAGATTAGGCACAACAATATGTTCATTTCACCACAGCAAGCATGCTTGTGAACATGATAAAACAAAATGATGGTAAATACATATGACAGCTGAGAATAAGTTTACATGAAATATTTTCACATTATCCATAGTTACATCTCACTATAGATTTACTCAGTTATTGCAATTACAAATTTTAATCTGGATCAAGAGATGACAAGAATTACACTTTTAAACAGGAATACATGCCTTTCTCACTGTGAAACACACATGAATCAAAAGGCTGGTAGCTTCCAACCCTGAAAAATATTTAACACTTTCATTTCTTCAAAATTAAAGAAGTGGGATTTTCACAAATTCTAAAATGAAACATTTTTCAAAGAGCCCACACCGCTCCCTCACCCTACTCTAAACCCTCTGTGCTTTCTTACAGCTTCATCTGCTTTTCAGTCAAAAACAAAGGTTCACTTACTTGAATGAAGAAACTGGGATAACTAGAGGAAAAGTCATTACAAGTGCTTCTCTTATTCAATGTTGTTGCTTTATGCTAGTTTCATACTCCAGCCCTTTAGAGGACAGATGGAGAAACCACAACTTGCCAAATGTTTATTATATGCACAGATGGCTATTTCCATGTTGAGTCTTACTTTCCTTGAGCCCCTATTTAATGAGTGTGGATATGAACACGTGAACCCTTAAGGCTTTTCCCTGTGCCAAGAGGGCCCCTGAGACATGGCACCTCACTCCCTGACATCCCTCCATCAATATAACTGCCACAACTTCTTCCCCCATGTTTCTGCACTTCCCACACTATTCCATTTACAAAACTGTCACCTTAACTGAGAAAATCCTTGCTAATTCTCTCTTTTTTAAAAAAAAAAAGTTTTTATTATATTTATTTACTTACAACCAGAAATTGAGAAGAAAGAGGGTGATGGAGAAGGAGAGAGACAGAGAAACACCCTCAGTCCTGCTTTCACCACCACTGGCAAAGCTTTGCCCCTGCAGGTGGGGATGGGGTCTTGAATCCAGGTCCTTGCACGTTGTAACATGTGCGCTCAACCAGGTGCACAAGCACCCATCACCTCCTTGCTGGTTCTCACTCAGACACAAAAGGTACCAAAGCCTTGTGGCTTAACATGAGCTGGAACTCCAATTCAGTTCCTAAAGGAACTCCAGTAAATGAACAGGCATGACAAGCTTAAGCTATTTCTGGAGTTATTCCAGGAATAGTATAAGAGTAATGAGTCAATTAAGGGGCTTTACAGCAGCTTTACGAAATACTTCCAAACACCCTAGTATAGAAGATTATCGGGAAATATAGCTGGTGAAATTTGGCAGTTAATTTGCAGGTGTTAGTCAACATGTATGCAAATTAGTAAAAGCACTCTCAGTGCTGGCTTCATTTCAATATAAGTGTCATTCTTGAGAATTATGAGGCAACAGATGTAATAAGTCTATGAAGCATACGAGTGGTGTCATTATAGGGACCTTTTTATTCATTTTCTTTTTTAAGATTCATTTATTTTCTCTTTTTTTTGAATGTTTTTTAGATAGGACAGAGAGAAATTGAGATGAGGAAATAGAGGAAATAGAGGGAGAGAAAAACAGACATTTGCAGACCTGCTTCACTGCTTCTGAAGTGGACCCCCCCCCCCGCCCCGGCAGGTGGAGAGCTGGGTCCTTGAATTTGCTAATATAGTGCTTAGATGTGTGCGCCACCACCTGGGCCCCAGGATTTATTTACTCATTTATTTATGAGAAAGGGGGGGAGAGAACTTGAGTATCACTCTACCACATATGCTGTCGGGATTAAATTTGGGACCTCAGGCTTGAAAGTCCAATGCTTTGTACACTGCACCACCTCTCAGATCACTTCTTTTATGTTTTCTAAATGAATCTGATTACTATCATGATCTGAGTTAACTGTACCAATAAGAGCAAGTAAGAGAAATTTTATGTTGCATTCTTGTCACTAAAGATCTTTATTAAGGAACTATTTGTATAATTTTAAACAATAAGCATACCCTTTGCCTAGTCGTTCAGTGAGTTAAATAATTAATGAGTATCTACAGTTTGCCTGAGTCTATAGTGGTACTGGGGTTTCCAACAACTAAAGCCTCAGAAGTATAGGGTAGAAGACATACATTTGCACACATAGAAATTTTAAAGTAATATATCAAATATTAAAAGAGCAGAGCCAAGAGTAACCATGAAAGGCAACTCTGTCTAGTCTAGCAATGAAGAACTAAGAATAGACTTTTCAAAGGAACTGAATCTCTTCAACTGAGTTTATAAAGATGCATAAAATTTAGAGAGGAAGGGATCCTGATCAATTCCACCCTCTGATGAAAAGTAGCAGAAACACAACACAAGCTAGTTAAAGCAAATAAAAGGCCTCCTTCTCTAAGTATGGAATTGGTTTTAAAAAAACTTAAGCCTGTAATTCTCCATTTCTTATCACCCTGTGAGTTGGCTCTCTTCCCTCTTGGCTCCATGAACACTCTTCTACCTCTGTGATCCTACTCTACGAACCTAACTGACGTGTCCAGGAAAGAGCTCTACATGGTCTAGCCCAACCTTGGGTGAATACCATAGTCAAAATATAAATACTCTAACTGCCTAAATTAAGTTCTACAACCCCAGGGGTCGAGAGGGATTATGACTGCAAGTCTGACTCAAATACAAGTTCTGAGGGTATCAGTTTCTGCAGCAGATTGTGGCTGAAATAGACAAAACTACAATGTCCACGACATAGTAGGCATATCAACAATCATCCAGAAAAGTGAAGCAAACAGAAGGGAACAACAAGTTATCAGACTATCTGAAGCTAAAGTTTGGCTGGGAACTTGTGGGAACATATCAAAATGGTAAAAAAAAAAAAAAAAAAAAAAAGAGAGAGAGAGAGAGAGAAAGAAAATGACATAGAGAAAATGATTCAATGTGTGTAGCCGATAATTAAACAGAACTATTCATAAGAAGTTGAAGTGGGGGAGTCGGGCGGTAGCGCAGCGAGTTAAGTGCATGTGGCGCAAAGTTCAAGGACAGGCATAAGGATCCGGATTGGAGCCCCCTGGCTCCCCACCTGCAGGGGAGTTGCTTCACTGGCAGTGAAGCAGGTCTGCAGGTGTCTCTCTTTCTCTCCCCCTCTCTTGTCTTCCCCTCCTCTCTCCATTTCTCTCTGTCCTATCTAACAATGACAACATCAACACCAACAGTAATAACTACAACAACAATGAAAAACAACAAGGGCAACAAAAAGGGAAAATAAATATTTTAAAAAAGAAGATGAAGTGGGTAACTACTGTATTTGAGGCTCACACACTTTCTATATCCTCATAACCATACCATATGGTAGTTTCACCATCTTCATTTTATGGATGAGTAAACTGAGATTGAAGATTTAAACAACCTGCAAAGAACACACAGCAATAAATGAAATCAACACTTCTGTCTTACCACAGAGTGAGTGTTTTGCTTGCCTGTTCCACAATAAAGAACAGTGATTAAGATTTCAAGAAAAAATCAGAAAAAGCATGATGTACTTAAAGTATAATTACTGCTTCAATCTCACTATTCCCTGCCATTCAATAAATACTGAATAGCTTCTATGTGGGAGTTATTTTCCCTATAAATGATTCACTCTTTGGACCCAGGCCAGGTGCTAATGGCATTTTTCACTGTTTGCTCATACAGCATGAACAACACAGAAAGTTACTGCTGTTTACATAGCAAAAGTATTCTCCAAACTTTACTGTCCTAATATGTAGGACTCTCCAAGTCTATGTGAGATTTTTAAATAACCTATAAAGTCCTTATACAGCATCTTCCCATTCCTTCAAAGCATGAAGACATGGAGAGTACAAGTTCTAAGCTAAAAAGTCTATTTTTTTCTTGTTAAGAAATGAAAATGCAAAATTTAATTCCTTATCACAAACACTGAAGTGCATGACTGTAAGATAAATGCAATTTATGTACTTTAATTCAACAGATAAATTATCTGTAGACATGAGGTCTTTCCTACTTTAATAATATATTATATAACATAGTGCTCATGTAATACTATTCATAAACTGACTCATATTACAAGGTAAAAGACTCAGTGGAAAATTAATAGATCTCTAAAAACTATTTCATATGTAACATTTCAAGTCTCAATAGTGCATATCTTATCTAACAAAAATATGGAAACTGATTTTTTTTTAATCTATAGAATAAGAAATTTCAGGAGCCAGGAAAATAACTCATTTGGATAGTGTACTGCTTTGCCATGTGTGAGATCCAGGGCCAAGCCTGACCCTCATCACATTGAAGGAAGTTTTGGTGCTGTGGTATTTCTTCCTCTCTCTCTCTCTCTCTCTCTCTCTCCCCCCCTCCCCCATCTAAAAAGAGGAAAAGATATTTTTAGAAATTTTAGAGAATTTCACAAATCTGGAATGGTTACTTCCACTGGTTCTAGTTATATATACCATTTACAAGGGGATAAGTGTTCAACTCAAATAGAAAGAAAAATGAAAGAGTAATAGTTCTATCTATCTATCTATCTCTGTCTATACCTCTACCATGTATGGACATAGTAAAAGAGGAAGAATGCTTTCAGCACACACAAAATCAACCATTACTTTCATTTTTAGACTTCCCAGCCTCCAGAATTGTGAGTAGGGGCACGTTGTTTAACTCAACCAGCCTATAGTATTTTGTTATAGCAACCAAAATTGAAAATTGACTGAAACAACACAAACATATATAAATCTGTACACAGAGAACTACTAAAAGCTATGACACCAGAACAATGAAGTCACCAAGTATCTAGGTCTTGGTTTCAAACTACCATTCTCCACCATGTAAATCTGGGGCTCCTTAAAGAAATAATAGTTGAGGGCAGCGTAGGCATAAATTGAATATGAAACATGTCTTTGTGTCAGAAGAAAGCAATCAATTACAAAGTAAATGGTATTTTCAGAAAATAAGTGGTACTCTAAAAACTGTCATTATGCTAGGGAGACAACATAATGGTTTTGCAAAAGATTTTCATACTTGAATTTATGAGGTCTCAAACTTAATCCTCACAACTACCAATAACTAGATTTGGCCTGTGCTCTGTTCTCTCTCTGTGTGTGTATTTTTTTCTATATCTTTTTCATTACAAAATAATAACAAACATTTTTTTTATTTTTAGTAGCAAATACTTTTTTTAAAAAACTATTCTGAGGGGGAAGTTAGCATAATGGTTATGTAAAGAAACTCTCATGCCCAGGGTTCCAATGTCACAGGTTCAATCCCCTGCACCACCACAAGCCAGAGCTGAGCAGTGCTCTGGTAAAAATAAATATATAAGAAACTAGTATTTATAAACAAAATGTGACTTAGAAAGGAACAAAATACAGGATCATGGAAAAATAGGCAAATATATATAAACAGAGATACTTACAGAAATCACAGTCAACCCTTATCTGTGACCTTGGGAGAATGGTCAATGAAGTGTTTTCAATGGAAGGACTGGGGACACACACAGAACTCTGCTAGTGAGAATGATGTGGAATTGTACCCATGTTATCTTATAATTTTATAAATTAATATTAAAATCACTAATAAAAATAAAATAAAAATATCAAGGTAATCAGAATAGAGACAACTCAGAAAGAGCACACACTAACCATGCAGGAGGGAAGTCTGAGACGCTGGCCATCATACGGAAACATCCCCCAAATGGGGAGTTTTCACAACTAGTGCTGCAGTGCTGTGGTGTCTCTTTTTCTCTCCCTGTCTTTCCCTCTCTGCTTCTCATTCTCTATCTAAATATGAAGGAGTGTTGGGGAAGGGAGAGGGAAGAAAGCATGGAAAGTAGAAAGAAAGATCAGAGAAGCTATCAGATTGAAGGTGACCACAGAGCTAAGACAAATGTATTAGATGTGGATCCTGAACTGATAAAGGGTGTTATGAAGAACACTTCTTCTTCTAGCGTTTGCCCTTCTTCCGTAGCCAGTCTACAGCGTCAGGTTGAAAGCTGTCAGGAGCTGCTTGTTGCTGGCTTTGAAAGTGACTGGGATCCATTTGGATTCAGTCGGCTAGGAAGGATCGTCAGTTTCCCCAATGAACACTGAAGAAATATTAAAAGGATCTATGAATTCAAGAGTGTTAAGTTAATGCTAATTTCCTGATTTGGAGGGTAACATTGTGATTATTTAAGTATATTTGTTTTGAGGGGGGAAATCATGCAAATATTAAAAGCATTAATTCTCAAATAATTTTTAAAAATGCAACAGAATATGACAAAAGAATATTACAAGGCAAATTTAGCAGAATTATTGACAAATGTGAAGTCTGAGCAAATGAGATCTGAGAATTTTTTTGTAATATAGTTCCAATATTTCTGTAAGGCTAAAATTCTTTCAAAACAAAAGAATTCATAAAAATAGTTTTTAATCCAATACAGTTGACTACATTACACACATTCCTTGAAGTTAGTTAGAAAATTATCCCAGTGGCCTAAAAGTCTTGATTTGAGATTCTCATTACAGACACTAAAAATGTGGGGCTATTTCTAGCTCCTCCACAAAATATCAACAAACTCCTTTTTTTTTTATTTGATACACTTAAAAGTTGTTAATATCGGGAGTTGGGTGGTAGCGCAGCGGATTAAGCTCAGGTGGCGCAAAGAGCAAGGACAGGCGTAAGGATCCCGGGTCGAGTCCCCGGTTCCCCACCTGCAGAGGAGTCACTTCACAGGCAGTGAAGCAGGTCTGCAGGTGTCTATCTTTCTTTCCCCCCTCTCGCCATTTCTCTCTGTCCTATCTAACAACGGCGACATTAATAACAACAACAATAACTACTACAACAATAAAACAACAAGGGCAACAAAAGGGAAAATAAATAAATACAATTAAAACTTTTTTAAAAAGTTGTTAATATCCTTAAAAAACTGGTAGTTCTCTAGTGGCTAACAGATTCTCAGAGAAAAGCTAACTCTCAAGTAGCAGCTAATTCCTCCGTAAACTGAGCAAGTTGTTAAATGTCCTGAGCCTCTTAGTGAGAAGTTGCTATTTGCTGTGAACTATTTGAAGATGCCTTCACTCTTTCTGGTTGTTTGTGGAGAACTAGTATAATGTAATTTGGGGAAGTGTTATTAGCCTAGAAGATAGTCAAAGAGCTAAATACTATGGGGGGGGAGATCTGGTGATTTACCCATCACACCTCAACTTTCCAAAGTCATATTTTTTTTTTGTCACACTGCCTTACCCAGTAATAAAAATGATACTGCACTGCTCTTTCAAAATATAATTTCCAGGTAGTGGTGTGGGGAAAATAAAAGTGTGTGTGTGTGTGTGTGTGTGTGTGTGTGTGTGTGTGTGTGTGTGTGTGTGTGTGATTTCTTTATTAGGGGATTAATGGTTTACAGTTGACAGTAAAATGCAATACTGTTTGTACATGCGTAATATTTCTCAGTTTTCCACATAATAGTTCGACACCCACTAAGTGCTCCTCTCCCATCATGTTCCAGGACCTAAACCCTCCCCCGCCTGTTGTCTTTTACTTTGGTGCAATACACCAAAAGACTCATGTTTTAGAAAATGTAGTAGTTGCCTACAGATAGGGACCTGTAAAAGTAAAAAGGGTATATGATATGAGATAGTTTTTATGGTTCAAGATACCTTAAGCACAACTAGTTTTTGCTCAGTAGCAATATTTGATGCTCTATTGTGCAGACTAAATGTACTACATAGCTTAAGAGTGAAGAGCTTAACTGCTGCAGCTAAAGATAATTACTAATACTGCTCTTTAAAAGGTCTATAAATATGTTGGCCATGAAGAAAAATCTTTAGAAAAAAACAAAACAAAAATAAAACCTTGCTCCTCATTCAAAAGGTAATTAATTCTAATTTCTTGATGAAGACTTTAAATGAAAATTTTCACATCAAATTTATCACTTCATGATAAATTTATATTTTCATATATACATATATATGCATATTTAGCTCCTAAACTTTTTGCTTATTTTCACTCATTTGTAACCAAGCATTGTGTCAAGTCTTAATTTCTGCTTATAGCAGTTCATATTTAACACACTGTTGTCATTCTGAATATGTGCTGCCTATAACTCTGAGTCAAATTGCTTGATATTCTGACTGTGTTTTTTTCTCCAATACAAATCACACTGCTCACTCAAAAATAAATATGTATGTGTGTCAGAAAAACTAATATAAACTAGTATAAAGAGTATTTAAACAAAACTATAAACCCTGACCTTACTGCAATTGCTTAGAATATATCCCAAAAATCTATTATACTTGCAATGTAATTTTAAAAATATATCAGTGATTTACAAGATTATAAGATAATAGGGGTATAGTTCCACATCACTCCCACCACCAAAGTTCTGTGCCCCCACACACCCAACCATAATCACAGTAATCCCAAGGTATTAGAAATGGGTGAAGTACTTTTTTTTTCAAGTTCATATGTTCTCATCATCTTTTTTTCCACCACTCTTGTCACCAAAGGTCTGTGTCCTGTTTTAATTATCTATATTCCATAAGTCAGCAAAACCATTCAGTGGTTGTCCTTCACTTCCTTACTAACTTTGTTAAGCATAATCACCTCTAGTTCCATCTATTTTGTCCCAAAGGACACAATATTTTTTTTAATTGTTGAGTAATACTCCATTAAATACATATCCCATAACTTCTGTACCCAGTCATCTGTGTGTGGGCATTTAGGTATTTTCACAGTTTAGCTACTGGGAACATGAGGCGCACATGTCCTTCAAATTAACGTTTTCATGTCTTTTGGATAAATGCCTAGGGGTGGTATTGCTGGATCACAGGTGTTTCCATTTTTACTCCATAAATCTGTTCTTTATGTCAATTACTATTTTTGCTTTACTCACAGTTAAGTTTGCAGTAAGCAAAATAGTGCCTTCTTCTCAATGATGGACATACTTGAAATGCAAGAATCTTTGTAGGTATGATAGTTAAGGCTCTTGATATGGGAAGATTATTGTGGGTTGTCTCAGTGGGGGCAGTGTAATCATAAGGTTAACTATAAGGAGAAATGAAAGACAATGATTTAGAAAATGAGATATGTCAGTAGAAACTAATAGAGTGATACAATCACTGGAAGGGGGCTACAAGCCAAGAAATGCAATTAACCTCCAGAAGGATAAAGCAAAGAACAAACTAACCCTAATAGTCCCTAAAAGGAAAGAAACCTTACCAACACATTAACTTCTTTCCTGGAAGACCTACTTAAGACTTCTCATTTCCAGAATTGTAAGAGAATAAATCTGTGTTTTTAGCCCTAAATTCATGGTAATTTGTTACTAACATTTTATTAACTATTAATATAAATGTATTATTATGAAAATAATTGGTAACATAACATCCAAAACAAATAGTGTACTAAATATTAAATCTAAACTCTGGTTTTAAAGGGTGGAGTTTATGAAAAGATTCTTGTATATAGTGAGCATGATACTTATTTTGCACTCTGAGAATAAATCATTAGGCAAAGGTTTTTTATCTACTACGTGTAATGCATTAGTATTTAAAAGAAAAACAATATAGTGGTATACTAGGGTAGGGGGCAGTAGATAAAGTATTGGACTCTCAAGCAAGAGGTTCTGAATTTGAACCCTAGAATCTAATGTGCCAGAGTGATATTCTGGTCCCCCCCACATAACTAAATAAATTAAATAAATCTCTTAAAAATAAAAGCAATATAAATTTATTAAGGTAAAATTCCCTTCTTCAAATAGCTTCATAGAGTCAAACAAATAAATAAATATGTACAGTAAGACAGTAAGCACTGTAATTGAGAAAAAAAAAGAGAAGGACATTTCAAGTGGGGGTGTAGGATACACAAATAAAATGGTTAAATCTTCCAGAAGTAACAGGTCCCTTGAGGAGACTGAGGCTGAACTGAGCTGGGTCATATCACCGAATTGGCACTGAGCCATGCACAAAACTGGACTTCATTTTTCAGTAATGAGAAACCAGCCGGAGAGTTTAAGTAGTGGAGTGATTGACACAGTGCAACTTTAGTAGACAAGAATCACTGCATGTGATATGAGAACATGAAGACTGGACTGAAAGCATGAAATTCACACTGAAAACTACAACTATGTTTATTCCACCATATTTTAATACTAATTGCTAAAGTGATGATAGGTACTATGCTAAATACTAAGTGATGCAGAAGAGAATAAGATATGATTAGGCCCATTTAAATATAAAAAGAATAACTTTGTATATAGAAAATACAGCAGAGGGTGAGGTAGATAGCACAATAGTTATGCAAAAAGACTCTCAGTCAACAATATTTATACCCCTTTCCCATATGCAAGGCCCCACAGGGAGCTACTCTCTTCCCAGATTCAGCTTTCCGGTCCTTTTTCCAGCCATGACATCATCTCCCCAGACAATAACTTAAATCCACCTGCATATCAGATTTCAGGCTCAGGGGGAAAAAGAAAAAAGAAAAAAAAATTGGAATAGCCACAGGCCCTTTGGAACATAACTAAAATATACCTACTAGTTATCTATAAAATGGAGGACCCTCCAACTCTTCATCTGCACTATTCCAACCTTTAGGTCCATGATTGGTCAACAATTTGTTTGGCTTTGTATGTTAACTCTCTTTTCAACCACCAGGTTCCAGATGCTAACATGATGCTAACCAGACTTCTCTGGACAGACAACCCCACCAATATGTCCTGGAGCTCCACTTCCCCAAATCCCCACCCTACTAGGGAAAGAGAGAGAAAGGCTAGGAGTATGGATCGACCTGTCAACACCCATATTCAGTGAGGAAGAAATTACAGAAGCCAGACTTTCAACCTTCTACATCCCACAACTACCTTGGGTCCATACTCCCAGAGGGTTAAGGAACAGGAAACCTATCAGGGGAGGGGATGGGAGGTGGTGGGAATTGTGTGGAGTTGTACCCCTCTTATTCAATGGTTTATTCAATGTTTCCTTTTTATAAATAAAAAAAAAAAATTTTTAAAGAAAGCTTCAAAATGTAGAATTACACAGTGGTGATTGCATAATACTGTGAACATACTCAAGTATTGAATTGTTTATCTTTAACAGATTACTTATAAGCATGTGAAATTTATTAAAATACAAATTTTTAAATTAAAAAAAAGAACTCTCATTCCAAAGGTTACTAGGTCCCAGGTTCAATCCCCAGCACCACCATAAATCAGAGTCCTATTACACTAGGGAAAGATAGACACAGGCTGGGGTTATGCCAAAGCCCATGCTCAGCACAGAAGTAATTACAGAAGCCAGAACTCCCACCATCTCCACCCCATAAAGAATTTTGGTCCCTAATCCAAGAGGGATAAAGAATAAGGAACTTTCCAATGGTGGGGATGGGATACGGGATGATATGGAATTGTACCCCTCTTATACTACAATCTTGTTAATCATTATTAAATCACTAATTTAAAAAATGCACAGTAGCAGCTGGGAAAATAGCTCGACTGGTAGTGCATTGGGGAAGCCTCACAAGCAGTGGAGCAGGACTATGATATCTCTCCTTAGTGTGGCTCTGGGATGCATTGGATCGACCTTCTCGTGGTGCATCCCGTGAGTACCCATTCATTGGGGAAACTGACGATCCTTCCTAGCCGACTGAATCCACATGGATCCCAGTCACTTTCAAAGCCAGCAACAAGCAGCTCCTGACAGCTTTCAACCTGACCTGTTGACTGGCTACGGAAGAAGGGCAAACGCTAGAAGAAGAAGAAGTGTGGCTCTCTTCTTTGAAATCAATCTCAATCTCAATCAATCTCAATCTCTCTCTCTCTCTCTCTCTCTCTCTCTCTCTCTCTCTCTCTCTCCTGTCTCTTAACCACTCTCTTAACCACAAAGAGAATGCTCATGGGCCATGTAAGCATAGAGGAAGTAAGGAATCAGCAATAACCCTGGTGGAAAAAAGAAAACTGGACAGTTTATATACTACAATATATACTAATATATATATTTTTATACTTCCTCAAGCAAAATATGTCACATTTCCAAAAGACAGAAATGGTATTTATCTGCAGAATCAGTTTCAAACTAGATAAAATGATCAGTGGAGAATTTAACCTTATTGTTCAATAAACATTAATTATTATAGTTGTTATAATATTACTATTGGTAAAACGTTAATGTTCAATAGTTATAAAATAGAACAATGTTAGAATTGATCCAAAATAGAAGGGAGGTTGTAAAATCACTTACATTTAATTCTGTAAATACATAGATTTGAGTGCTACTGGAAGTGAAGAAAATATACTACAGGATTACAGTGAAGAAAATAGCAACAGTGCAGGGGCCTTATTCTTCCCCTGAAGGGGAAGTCTTCTCTGGGTTCCAGTCTAAAATGACAACAGCATCACCATTTAGCTTGTTGAAAAGTCATACTGCTAATTAACTTCTCTCTCTCTTTTTTAAGATTTTATTTATTTATTAATAAGAAAGTAGGAGGATAGGGAGAAAGAACCAGACATCACATGTGCCGCCAGGGATTGAACTCAGGATCTCATGCTTGAATGTCTAATGCTTAATCCACTGCGCCACCTCCATACCACAACACCAGTTTAACTTCTCTAACACTGTTTATTTTATGGAATTGATGACAGCTCCTATGTAGTTATGCAAGTAATTAGTCACTTTAAAGGACCCTAGTCTGTATCAGTGAAAAATGACTGTATTAACTGCTTATTTGCTCTTTCTTTTTTACCAGAGCACTACACAGCTCTGGCTTATGGTGGTACGGGGGATTGAACCTGGGACTTTGGAGCCTCAGGCATGAAAATCTCTTTGCACAACCATTATGCTATCTACCCCACTGCACCCAGTTAACTGCTTTCTTTCCTGTTGAGATTAGTCATCAAGAAATTAAAAGGGAGTCGGGCGGTAGCGCAGCGGGCTAAGCGCAGGTGGCGCAAAGCACAAGGACCGGCATAAGGATCCCTGTTCGAACCCCGGCTCCCCACCTGCAGGGGAGTCGCTTCACAGGCGGTGAAGCAGGTCTGCAGGTGTCTGTCTTTCTCTCCTCCTCTCTGTCTTCCCCTCCCTCTCTCCATTTCTCTCTGTCCTATCCAACAACGACAACAACAATAATAACTACAACAATAAAACAACAAGGGCAACAAAAGGGAATGAATAAATAAATAAAATAAATATTAAAAAAAAAATTAAAAAAAAAGAAATTAAAAAACAGTGCATGACCCAGATTGGAGTCCAGGCACCACTGCATTGAAAAAAGAGTCAGTGCTGTAGTCTCTTGCTCTCTCTCCATCTATATCCCTAAAAAAAATAATTTAAGAAATAAAAGAGCAGTATTTCTAGTTTCTAAAAGTCTTCTGAAATAGAAGAAAAATTGGAATTATATACACAAGAGCAGCTAAATTTTCCAGATAATTGAGTCCAGAGTAGATGATGTCAGCATTTAGAAAGTGTTTCAGTATTTTGGTCTTAAACATCTGAAAGTCTTACACGAAGAAAAACATAATTATATACAAGCCAAAGCACATTCCTAACTGTAGGCAAGATAGGTAAGCTTTTGGAAAAAGTTCTCATTATAACAAGTCCATAATTAGGGCAGCTAAGTTTTCATAGATACCAAGTATGGACCCAGGACTGCTTTGTAAACCACACTGAAAAGCTAAAGCACTGGAAGAGAGCATGATGATTTTGCAAAAGACTTTCATGCCTGAGACTCCTAGGGTGACACCCAGGTTCAATCTCCAGTACTACCATAATCCAGGGCTGAGCAGTGCTCTGTCTCTTTCTCACAAATAAACCAATCTTTTTGAAAAATCAATTTTTGTTCATGTTTTATATTTATCATTTAACATCTTGATAAAATGTGAAATCTCAGGTACTGAACAACTAAGATACAGAGACTAAGTGGTAGCACACCTGATAGAATGAATGCACACACTACCATGCACAAGGGCCCCATTCAAGACCCAGGACACAACCTTCAGGGTGGAAGTTTCATGAGCAGTGAGGCAGTGCTGCAGGTCTCTCTCTCTCTCCTGTTCTTTTTTCTGTCTCCTGCCCTGTACTTAAAGGGGGGGGGGGGGGGGGCGGCAGTGGTGCACCTGGTTAAGTGCACATACTACAGTGCACAAGGACCTGGGTTCAAGCCCTTGGTCCCCACCTGCAGAGGGAAAGCTTCATGAGTGGTGAAGCAGTGCTGTGGGTGTCTCTCTGTGTCTCTTCCTCAATTTCTCTCTGTCTCTATCCAATAATAAACAAATTAATTAATTTTTTAAAAAAGGTAAAAAGAGTGGCTGCTGGGAGCAGTGGAGTCTTCCTGTAGATACCAAGCCCCAACAATAAACCTGATGACAACACATAAATAAATCAACTAAGGCATATCCCGATCTTTTCTATGCTCTGTCTAGAGATTTACAAACTAATTCAAAGGTGAATGAATAAGTAAAATGCCACTGGCTCTAGGGCTGATCAATAATCCCTGTGGTCTGTCTGTATATTTATAAACCTAATTTCAACCTTTGAGTTGGTGCTGTTCTAATACATTGATTTATAATGTGAATACACTGATTTGTGGGTTTTTACTTCTCTGTGTTCAATTCTGAAAGGAAATTATACTAATGACAACCACTTACTGATTGTTTTCTATGGGTCAGGCTTTTTATGTACATTATCCCATTTGACTTTCTCAAAATCATTGAGTAGATACAATTATCTCTGTTCTCCAAATGCAATAGAAAAAAGTCTTTTGCCCAAGGTCAGAACTTATTGTAGACACCAGGACTATATTTTGTCTTCATGAGAAACTGAAACCAGTGTCTTCCTATAGTTTTATACAAACACCAAAGAACAAATTATTGACAGTCGCTATGTGTCTACTTTACACCTTAATAGAATTTGAAATTATCTAAGGTATATATGGTACATCTCTGTATCCTAAACAGCTTACAGAACAGTGCATGGGACTGTTCTTGAAAATGCTGAAGCTGTTAACTAAATAATTAATACTTTCAAACAAGTAGGACAAAACACTTTCTTGTCTATATAATGTACTAGACTTTATTTTTATACAGTGTTGACTGTGAACTAGGTAAAGAACTTGAGCATATGTGTCATATTTTGTACCAAAGACATTAATAATGTCTACTGTATTTTCCTCAGAGATAATTGCAAAGTGCTGTTTAAACTATAAACTCCTTATAAACATAAACATGAAAATCATTGATTTCACAATAGCCTCTCACTCAGGGTACCATTTAGTAGTGCTATGATTGGGGAGTCAGGCAGTAGTGCAGTGGATTAAGCACATGTGGCACAAAGCACAAGGATTGGTGTAAGGATCCTGGTTCGAGCCCCTGGCTCCCCACCTGTTGGTATGCATGAGACCCCTTCTGTTTCATTTGGTTTAAATCCCCCCTGCTTAACGTTATTCTATTTACATAACCACTTCATTCGATTTACATAACCACTGTTAATAAGTTCCACCCTCCCTCCAGGGCATTTGTGGTTCAGTGATAGGATTCTCGCCTGCTCTGCCCCCTCTTTGTCACACTCTGATTTTCACCAGTCACTTTTCTCCCCACCCTCTCTATGTCACATCCTGTTTCCACCCTACTTCGCAAGTATATATAAAGACAGCATTGTGAGTTTTACTGTACCTTGAGTTTAGCTTAGCTCGTCTTAGATTGTGCTGCGTCCTGCATGAATAAAGAGATACTGCTCAACCATGAGTCCCTGGTCGTCTGTTACCCGCCCGTGAAGCCAGCCCAGTGAAAACAACATAGCCTGCAAAAACAACACCCACCTGCAGGGGAGTCACTTCACAGGCAGTGAAGCAGATCTGTAGGTGTCTATCTTTCTCTCCCCTCTCTGTCTTCCCCTCCTCTCTCCATTTCTCTCTGTCCTATCCAACAACAACAATAATATCTACAACAACAATAAAACAACAAGGGCAATAAAAGGGAATAAATAAATATTTTTAAAAGTAGTTCTATGATTGGTACAAAAGTAAAGACAAAGTTGTCTACTGACTGATACAAAAATTTTCTAGTTTAAGTGGAATTAACCATCACTCCCCAGAAATTATGAACAGATTAAAACATTGTGAAATATCATTGCCATCTTCCTGCCTGATTCAACAGACCTGAGTCCAAGTAATAAATCATTGTCCTCAAAAAGTATTTCAAGCTATTCCATATCAATAACCTATCTGGCATTTAATTACTAACCTTAAGCAAATCTAAGATGCCGTAGATTACAAAACACATTCAGATTGCAAAAAACGTAAAAAGCCGGGGAGACAACATCCCTCTTAGAATTCATGGAATATGGTCGCATTATGGTTGCTGTGGAGTCATCATGCAGGCACCAAGCTGCATTGACAGCTCTGGTGACAAAAGACGAAAAAGTAGTAGCAGGCAGGGGGAGAGACAGAAGAAGGAAAAGACAGGAAAGGGAAATGAAAAGCAAAGAGGAGAAGGAGAGTCACATTACATTCCAAACTTTATTTTAGTAAATAACCCATACCAGTAGAGGTCACTCAATTTAGTGGCTGTACTCCTGCAAGCAGTATACTTCCTAAAGAACAGCTATTTAAAAAAAAAAATCAGGAGGACCAGGTGGTGGTGTACCTGGTTCAGTGCACATGTTACAATGTGCAAGGACCTGGGTTCAAACTCCCAGTCCCCACCTGCAGGTGGAAAGCTTTGTGAGTGGCGAAGCAGGGCTGCAGGTGTCTATCTCTCTCCCTATCACCCCCTTCCATCTCAATTTTTTGCCTGTTTCTATGCAATAAGTAAATAAAGACAATAAAAAAATTATTTAGAAAAATCAGGAATAGGGGCCTGGAGGCGGTACACTCAGTAGAGTGCACACATTATTATGTTTGTAAAAGAAAAATGGAAGAGAAAGAGAACCACCAGGTGGAGTCAGGCAGGTGCTAAGCCCCAGTGAGGACCCTGATGGCAAAATAAATATTTATTTAAAGGGCTGGTAAAATAGCTCACTTAAATAATGCATTGCTTTACCATGTGCACAAACTAAGTTGAAGCCTGATTTCCACCACAGGGAAGGAAACTTCAAAGTTATGGTTTCTTTTATTTTCTCTTTGCCTATTTGTCTCTATCTAAATATATATATACATATATATAATGAATTTCATAGTTTTATAAGTAAATGAGATAACATTAATTATTTTTGTAGGAATAAATTGCAGTACACCAGTCAATGTCAAAATAAGTTATCCTTCATAATATGAGTTCCAGTTGGATGGACATTAAAAAGAATTTTCTTTTTTTTCCTCCAGGATTATTGCTGGGGCTCCATATCTGCACTATGAACCCACTGCTCCTGTGGCCTTTTCAATTTCTTGGATAGAACTGACAGAAATGGAGAAAGGTGGGGAAGATAGAGAGTGAGAGAGAAAGACAGACATCTGCAGACCTGTTTCACCACTTATGAAGCGAACCACCCGATGGTGGGGACCCGGGGGCTCAAACCGGGATCCTTGAGCTTGGTACTATGTGCGCTTAACCTGGTGCACCACCGTCTGGCCTCCTAAAAGAATTTTCTATACTCAAGTTTTTCTCACCCCAGCTCTCTATTATATGGACTTGAGAAAATCACCACACTTCAATGATTGTTGCTTCCTCTGTGAAGAGAGAGAATTGGGGTAGACTATTACCAAAATTGCTTCTAGAGTTCGAATTCTTTTTCTATGTCAATATTCTTAAATTGCTTCATATGTGTATTATCTCTGTGTCTCCAAACTGGTAATTCCTCAAGGTTGAACATTTTAAATAACTTTCTCCAGGTTGTGTATACACACACACACACACACACACACACCCCATATGCACACTTGTAGCAAGTATAATTCTGCTTGATCTCTTATCTGGAAAGCATTGGTCTTTTCTTTTCAAATGATCTGGTATTTTCTCCTTTAGGGACAAGGAAGTAAGTCCTATGCCATGAATCCATCATTCCCAAAAGCCATTTTTTTCTTCAACAGGACAGAGAGAAATTGAGAGAGAATGAGATGACAGGAGAGAGAGAAATACATGCCCCATTGCTTTAATGCTTGTGAAGCCTCTCCCCTGCAGTTGGGTACTAGGGCCTTGAACTCAGTCCTTGAGCATGATAACAGGTACACTCAACCAGTTATGCCACCATCTAGTCCCTCTCATGCCAAATCTTCCAGCACACTAAGATTAAGATTAAGTAAAAACCATCTAAGATTAAGTAAAAACCATCTCGTGCCAGCCCCTATTTTCTATTCTAGTGGTGTTGATCACTTTGTTTTATGATTTCTGTGATTAATTTCTTCCTTAATTATTTATTATTTATTCCATAATTATTTATTATTGATATGCACTGAGTCCTAACACAACATTCCATTTACATTGTTTACATAGTTAAAATATTGTCAAATGTGTTATAGTCTACTTGAAATCATCGAAGTGACAGGACAGAATTGTATCACTGGCCATCTAGTTTTAAAGGACTACAGAACAGAATTATAAACTATGACACAAATTTATATTTTATGCATACTGTAATAATATTGATGTAGTTGATATGGAATTACAGTAAAATCTTATAGCAGGTCCTCAAGTACTATCGTTCAATTCAACTTTGTTTTCTAATAATATTGAAGAAAGAAAATAATCCTAGGGCCGGGTGGTGGCGCACTTGGCTGAGCACACACATTACCATGTACAAGGATTCAGGTTAGATCCCCCAGTTTCCATGTGCAGGGGGAAAGGCTTTACAAGCCAGGAAGCAGTGCTGCAGGTGTCTGTCTTTCTCTCTCACCCACTATCTTCCCCATCTCTCTCAATTTCTCTTTAGTGCCATATTTGGAGCAGAACCTGTCCACTTCGCAGACGGGTCATCCCAGGGTATAGGAAGTGACTTAAGCGAGTGCCTGGTGGAAGTCCCTTTACCTGCTGCCCCTCTTCAAGCTGTCTTTGTCTCCTCCTCTCCCGTCTTTTCCCTGGACCCAAAGAGGCTGTTTCCCTGGAACCTGCACATCTAGCTAAATGCTGGTAAACAATATTTAAGGACTGTGGCCCACATCACATGGCTAGCTGATCTTTTCCTCTTGCTTATTTCGCTGCCACAGTTTTTACACTAAATAAACCTGCATTGTAATAAACCTTCCATTTTGATAAACCATGAACAAAGCACCACAGAAGTTTTTAATTTCTTAATTACAATACTGTCTCTAGCAAATAAATAAATAAAATGTTTAAAAAGAAGAAAACAAGGAGTCGGGCGGTAGCGCAGTGGGTTAAGCGCACCTGGCGCAAAGTGCAAGGACCAGTGGAAGGGTCCTGGTTCGAGCCCCCCGCTCCCCACCTGCAGGGGAGTCGCTTCACAGGCGGTGAAGCAGGTCTGCAGGTGTCTATCTTTCTCTCCCCCCTCTGTCTTCCCCTCCTCTCTCCATCTCACTCTGTCCTATCCAACAATGACGACATCAACAACAATAATAGCTACAACAACTATGGAAACAACAAGGGCAACAAAAAGGAAGTAAATAAATAAATAAATAAAAATAAAATAATAATAATAATAATTTTTTAAAAAGAAGAAAACAATACCAGTCATTACAGAAAGGAATGAAGCTCAAGAATCTGATCTCATTATATGTCATTTTGCTAAAAGTTTCAGTTTCCAAAAGCCTAACAACGTTATCAATCAATCAATAAACTCAGTAAAGTAAAAAAATAAACATTAAAAAATCATTTCTATATACTAACAATAAACAATGTAAAAGAAATGTTTTAAAGCATTCCTAATTGAAAAAAGCATCGAAAAAAATAGGAATAACTTTAACCACATAGGTGAAAAAGATCAGTACATTAGCAACTATAGTACACTGATAAAAGAAATAAATGAAAAGTTATCCCATGTTTTAGATTACAGGAATTAATGCTAATTAAAAATCCATACTACCTAAATATTCAATGTAATGTAATCCCTGTTAAGATTCCAATGGCATTTTCCAGAAAAACAGGTGCAAATCCAGAATGAACTCCAACTAGTCCAAAAAATATTAATAAAGAAAAAAGCAGGGGGCCAGGCGGTAGCATAGCAGTTTAACACACAAGGCACGAAGTGCAAGGACCCGCCTAAGGATCCCGGTTTGATCCCCTGGTTCCCCCACTGCATGCAGGGGGGTCGCTTCACAAGTGGTGAAGCAGGTCTGCAAGTGTCTTTCTTTCTCTCCCTCTCTGTCTTCCCCTCCTCTCTCGATTTATCTCCGTCCTATTTAACAACAATAATTTTTTTAAAAAAAAAACTGAAACAAGGGAGTCTGGCAGTAGCGCAGGTCGTGCAAAGCGCAGGGACCCTGACTCCCCACCTGCAAGGGAGTCACATCACAAGCGGTGAAGCCGGTCTGCAGGTGTCTCTCTTTCTCTTCCCCTCCTATTATTAAAAAATAATAATAATAAAACTGAAACAAAAGATGTGAAGTTGCTTCTAGCTAAAAAGTGTTTTCAGGCAAAGGAAAGCAACACACCCGGTGTGGGGGGTGGGGGAGGTCCTTGAAAGCTATGTAACTGACGAGGAGGTTAATTATCTAATGTATTTAAGAATATCCAACTCAATAGCAAGAATACAAGTAATCCGATTAAGAAATAAGCAGAGGACATATATAAATATTTTTCCAAGGAATACATACAAATGACCTACCGGTAAATTGTTTTAACATTGCTAACATTACATCAAGTAAAGGTAAATCAAAACCACAATGAGTTATCACCTCACAGTGGTTAGGATGACTATCTCAGAAACAAGCAGCCCAGGAGACAGCTAAGTGGGAGAGTACATGCCTTACGTGCTTGAGGCTCTGAGCTAGGTCCCTGGCACCACATTAAAAAGAAAAGAAGACAGAAATAGAATGTCAAACAGCAGAGCAGTGCTCTACCCTCTCTAGAGAATATCTAGAACTATCATATGACCCACCAATTTTACTTCTTGTTATATAGCCAAAGGAAATAAACCTAGTATCTCAAAGAGATATATACACTCTCTGGTTCACTACAGTATTATCACAATAGCCAAGATATGAAAGCAACCCAAGTGTTCAGTAACAGATTAATGGATAAATTATAGTGTGTGTTACAGTACACATAATATGTACACACATACATTTAAACATACTTAACAATGGCAGTCATAAAATAGAGGCAAACACTGCCATTTGCAATGACAAGGCTAAGTCTAGAGAGTTTTATGCTCAGTTAAATAAACTATTAAAGCAAGACAAATACATCATGATATAAATATGTGTGGATCTGAACAAAAATGGTGACTTCGTTGGATGAAGTCAAATGGTGGTTGGTTAGCATTGGAGAATTAGAAAATGTTGGCGAAAGGATACAAATATTCAGTCATATGACAAATAAGTTCTTAGAAGCTCTTGTAGACTATGTAGTTAAATAATACTATGGTGTATGCTTAGAATTTGCCAAAAGAGTAATTATTAAGTATTCTCACCACACACAAACTAATTTTATACAGTGATGAATGTGTTACTTATTGAGTTATACATACATTCTATTGCATGCATGTATATCACGTGTATATTTAAACACCAGAATGTGCACATTGAATATATACAAGTATTTTTGTCGATTTTACCTCAGTAAAGTCAGAGAAAATAAAAGATAAGAATAATTATTTACATAAATTCAATGTAATATAGCATCAAACTTGAAATAACTATACCAGTAGTATCATTCACTCACCCATGAATTCAGTCAGTAAACTTTTACTGTGTAATTTATTCGATATCAGGCCCTATACTAGACGTTGAGAAGATAAAAATTATTTTAAAATAGTCCCTGTAGGGAGTCCAGCGGTAGCACAGCGGGTTAAGCAAAGGTGGCGCAAAGTGCAAGGACCGACTTAAGGATCCGGGTTGAGCCCCCGGCTCCCCACCTGCAGGGGAGCTGCTTCTCAGGTGGCGAAGCAGGTCTGCAGGTGTCTATCTTTCTCTCTCCCTCTCTGTCTTCCCCTCCTCTCTCCATTTCTCTCTGTTCTATCCAACAACAATGATATCAATAATAACTACAACAATAAAACAACAAGGGCAACAAAAGGGAATAAATATTTTAAAAGTTTAAAATAAATAAAATAGTCCCTGTAGAGGATATTATAGTCTCAACGTATTATCCCAAAGTTCCTTTATTATATATAAAGTAGAAAAGTAATCTTTAGGTGAAAAGATCTGGCAATAAACCAAGTTACCATGTGCAGAATCACCAAAACAGAACACACATGGCTTGTGTCTCTTGTGATAATGAAATGGGAGGAACAAAATCTCCCCTATGTAACATTCTTGTCAGATTGTTTCACCTGATCCAACAGCAAAGACAATCAAACAAAATGAGACTGAGGACATTATGTAAGAAAATTGGCCTGTACTTTTCAAAACTATCAGTACTGTGAAAGATAAAAGGCAGCAAGGGCTTTTTAGATGAAAGGAGACTAGAGAGGCCAGACAAACAAATGCAAGGCATATTCCCTGACTGAATCCTAGATGGAGGAAAAACCAGAGAATAACAATAAAGGGCACTTCTAAGATACTGGAAAATTCCAAATACATACTACCTCTTAGGTAGCTTTACTACTATTAGTTTTTTTGTTTGCTTTTTGCCACTAGGGATAGCACAGGGGCTCAGTGAAGATTTGATACTATTGTTTCTGATCATTAGTTTTTCTTCTAGACACAGGGGAGGAGAGAAAGAGTGGGGAAGAGAGAGAGAATAAAAGAGATACTGCAGCCCTGGCTCCACTGATCCTGAAACGTCCCTCTATGCAGGTGCTCCCATATGGTGGTGTCCCAAGGATAGCAGTTGGGTCCTTACACAAAGCAAATATGCGCACTCCACCGGGTAAGGCACCTGCTGGCCTCAGGGTAATCTTTTAGGTTGTAATTATGATTTGGTGATTGAGAAGTGAGTGAAAATTCCTTATTAAAAAAATTAAATTAAATTGTTGTAATTGTTGTTGTCACTGATGTCGTTGTTATTAGATAGGACAGAGAGAAATGGAGAGAGGAGGGGAAGACAGACACCTGCAGACCTGCTTCACCACTTGCGAAGTGAACCCCGCCCCCCCACAGGTGGGGAGCTAGGGGCTTGAACCAGGATCCTTACGCTGGTCCTTGAGCTTTGCACCATGTGCGCTTAACCCGCTGTACTACCGCCCGACTCCCAATAATAACCCATTTTTAATAAGCTCATTTTTGTTGCATTTTCTGATCCAAATGATAATTTTTTTTTTTGCCTCCAGGGTTATTGCTGGGGCTCGGTGCCTGCACTACAAATCCACTGCTCCTGGAGGCCATTTTTGCCATTTTGTTGCCCTTGTTGTCGTTATTATTATTGTTGTCGTTGTTGTTGTTGTTGTTGGATAGGACAGAGAGAAATTGAGAGAGGAGGGGAGACAGAAAGGGGGAGAGAAAGACAGACACTGCAGACCTGCTTCACCACTTGTGAAGCAATGCCCCCTGAAGGTGGGGTGCTGAGGGCTCAAACTAGGAGGTAATTCCCATTTTTTAACCTATGTTTAGTCAGCTTTGCCAACCACTTTGGTAAGTTTTATAAATATTGTTCTATATATGTTCATAATTTTATGAACATATGCTCATGTCATATGTTCCTGAATACAAGGAGTTTTCATTTTTTAATATTTTATTTATTATTGGATAGAGTTAGAGAAAAAATTGAGAGGAGAGGGGGAGATAGAGAGGAAGAGACAGAGAGACACCTGCAGCACTGCTTCACCACTCATGAAGCTTTTCCCCTGCAGGTGGAGACCAGGGGTTTGAACCTGGGTTCCTGAACACTGTATGTAATGTGTGTGCCTAACCAGGTGTGCCACCACCTAGCCCTACAAGGAGTTTTCATATACTAATTAGTGTATTGATCATAAATTCCAAAGAATTATTGTTGTCTTCTATGGAGATTATACAAAAGTTAATATGATTTCACATTTCTGGGCAGACAAGTGCATATGCATAATCTGAGTGACTGCAGGTGTTATAAACTGAATATAAAACACTTGTAATAAAAATTGAATTTACCTAGAAAGAAAAGCACAAACAGATGCATAACAAGTATGAGCAACTGAGCATTTTAAGGACAGGAACTCTAAAGTGACTGCTGTAGTGTCACTAAGAAAGATATGCTTACTTAAAATTATATCCCGGGGCTGGAAAAATAGTTCATCTGGGACAGTGCCTGCTTTGTCATGCAGGTAACCCAGGCCTATGTCTATCTCTGTCTCAAAATGTAGTCTGACCCAGACAAAGCCAAAAAAAAAAAAGTTAGATCCTGAATTAGAGAATGAATTCACAGATGTTATCCCTAAATCATGTGTCAATTCTGTCAACTCCTGGGGTATTTTTTCTTTATTTTTTTTCAAATATATTTCTTTTCTTTGTCTTCTTCAGATAAATACCTCAGAGTGTAAGTGGTAGCACTATTTTTAATTTTCTGAGAAACCTCTGTTCTACTTTCCAAAGGGACTGAACCAATTTACATTCCCAACAACAGTGTATAGAGGTTCCTTTTTCTCTACTTCCTCACCAGCACTTTTTTGTTTCTGGCCTTCATGTTGTAGTCCACTCTCACACTCGTGAAGTGATAGCTCATTGTTCTCTTGATTTGCATCTCTCTGGTAATAACCAATGAACATTTTTTCATGTGCCTGTTGGTCATATGTAAATTTTCATTTAAAAAAAAATATATATATATGTTATTGCTTCCTCACTGAGCAATTACAGAAGCCAGACCTTCTGCACCCCATAATGACCCTGGGTCCATGCTCCCAGAGGGATAAAGAATAGGAAAGCTGTCAGGGGAGGGGATGGGATATGGAGTTCTGGTGGTGGGAATTATGTTGAGTTGGACCCCTTTTATCCTATGTTTTTTGTCAGTGTTTCCTTTTTATAAATAAAAATTAAAAGATTTTAAATATATATAGCCAAGTGGTGGTATACGTTGCACACATTAAAGTGCCTAAGGACCCAGGTTCAAGCTCCTGGTCCCCACTTGCAGGGGGAAACTGACAAATGGTGAAGCAGTGTTGCAGGTGTCTCACTCACACACTCTCTCTTTCTTTTTTCTTTTCTTTTTCCTCCAGGGTTATTGCTTGGGCTCAATGCCTACACTACAAATCCATTGTTCCTGGAGGCCATTTTTCCCCATTTTGTTGCCCTTTGTTGTCATCATTATTATTGTTGGCACTGATGTTGTTGCTGTTGGGTAGGACAGAGAGAAAATGAGAAAGGAAAGGAGACAGAGGAGGGGAGAAAAAGATAAGACACCTGCAGACCTGCTTCACCGCCTGTAAAGCAAGCCTCCCTGCAGGTGGGGAGTCGGGGCTCGAACTAGGATCCTTCTATCAGTCCTTCCATTTCGCACCATGTGCCCTTAACCTGCTGCGCTAGTGCTCTACTCACCCCCCCAACACTCTCTCTTTATATAGCTCTCCCTTCCCTCTCAATTTATGCCTTTATCCAAAATGCATAAATAAACAGTATTTTTAAATCAACCAATCGATCAATCTATCTGTTTGAGAGAGAGAACCAGAGCATCACTCTGGTAATATACAATACTGGGGACTCAGGACCTTTTGGTTTACGGTACACTGATTTTTGGTTTTTTTTTTTTTTAATTTTTTAATTTTTATTTATTTATTCCCTTTTGTTGCCCTTGTTGGTTTTTTGTTGTTGTTGTAGCTATTATTGCTGTTGTTATTGGTGTCATCGTTGTTAGATAGAGTGAAATGGAGAGAGGAGGGGAAGACAGAGCGTGAGTGAAAGATAGATACCTGAAGAACTGCTTTACTGCCAGTAAAGCGACTCCCCTCCAGGTGGGGAGCTGGGGGCTCAAACTGGGATCCTTAGGCCGGTCCTTGTGCTTTGTGCCACCTGCACTTAAACCCACTGTGCTACCGCCTGACTCCCAGGGTTCACTGTTTTAATGATTGTGCCACCTCCAAGGTTACCATCTGTATGTTTTCTTTGGTGAAATATCTGTTAAACTGTTCTCACCACTTTTTGATGGAATAATTTGGCTTTCTGTTATTGAGTTTTGTGAATTCTTTGTATATCTTAGGTATTAGCCTATCTTTTAAATTTTTATTATTATTTGATAGAGAAATTGAGAGGGGAGAGATAATGAGTGGAAAAAAAACAGAGACACATGCAGAACTGCTTTACTCCTCATGAAGCTCTCTCAATACAAGTGGGCACTAGGGATTTGAACCTGTATCCTTGTGCATGGTAACATGTGCATTCAACTAAATGTGCCACCACCTAGCCCCAGCCCATTGTTATATATGAATGATGTATAAATATTTTCTATGACTAGCACATCTTTTTATTTACTTCCTATGAGAGTTTCACAAGAAAGAATTTGGTTATTCTTATTTCTGTTTCCCTCACCATTGCTTTTCAGATGTTCATTTGTTTGTTTTTTGAGAAATACCAGAGCACTGCTTAGCTCAGGCATATGATGGTGCTGGGAATTAAACATGGGGTCTTTGGGAGTCACGCATACAAATCTTACACTCTAATACTGAACTATCTCCCTAGCCCAACATTTACTATTTTAAAACATTCTTATTTAATAATATTGAACAAGAAAAATCACACGTGAATTCTGTACCTATGACTGCCAACAACAAATAAGACAAATGAAAATGAAAAAGAAATTTTTGTAAAATGCAAAATAAAACCAGTTTTTTAATACAGTCTCCCATTCCAGTAAGTAACTTAAACTATCTACTCACATTTACTCTTTTATTTAGTAGGGTTCATTCTAAGTTTAAAATAAGGTAGACACAAACATTAGCATAGATGTTCCACTTTAAGGTCTTACAAGACTCATTCAGTATATAAAAATATTCTTCTTGTAAAGTTAAACCTGCATGCAGGTTTATTGCTGGGACTTGGGTGTCTGCACTATGAATCCACTACTCCTAGAGGCTTTTTTTTTTTAAATATTTATTTTATTTATTTATTCCCTTTTGCTGCCCTTGTTGTTTTATTGTTGTAGTTATTATTGTTGTTGTCGTTGTTGGATAGGACAGAGAGAAATGGAGAGAGGAGGGGAAGACAGAGAGGAGGAGAGAAAGATAGACACCTGCAGACCTGCTTCACCGCCTGTGAAGCGACTCCCCTGCAGGTGGGGAGCCGGGTTCGAACCAGGATCCTTATGCCGGTCCTTGTGCTTTGCGCCACCTGCGCTTAACCCGCTGCGCTACAGCCCGACTCCCCTCCTAGAGGCTTTTTTCCCTTTTGTTGCACTTGTTGTTTATCATTGTTGTTGTTGTTGTTGCTGTCATTGTTGTTGGATAGGACAGAGACCAGGGAGAGAAAGACACCTGCAGACCTGCTTCACCACCTGGTAAAGCGAGCCCCCATGCAGGTGGGGAGGCAAGGCTCAAACAGGATCTGTATGCCAGTCCTTGTGCTTTGTGCCACATGTACTTAACCCGCTGCGCTACCGCCCAGCCCCCAGTGCTTACAAAAGTTCTAAGTAAAAAATATATAAAAAATACATCATTTCTAAATTTAAACACAAATTCTATTTTGCTACCTACATTCAGTTTCTACAATAATATACAGGAGCAGCTAGACTTTATTGAACAACAGGCAGATTCAAATTGGCAGATTGTTTTCCAACAGAATTTATAAGGTGGAATTTGGCATGTTAGTACAAGGCTTACTCTAGATACAGACAAGCAAGACCTAACAAGAGCCTGCAAGTACCCTACTCTTCCTCCCAGGACTTGATCTAAAGGTGTATATTGCATATACTTAAACACACATATACTTAAATATTTACATTTTCGCTTTTTAAATAAGGTCCATAAAGTACTTTACATAATTATATTGGAAATGTATTAAAATACAGCCTTTAGTAAGTGTCAGATTCCTATTACTTACCAACTATTACTTCAACTTCAAAAATTAAGCACTAACAAAAATGCACACATATATGAAGATGTTCTTACCTAATTAAACATGGCCACTTTTTAATCTGACTTTCTTCAGAAAATAGAAATTAATGAAAAATTAATTTAAATGTTGTTTAACTTAGAAAAGTTAAATAAAGTACAGACTGCTCTACATAACTGATCAAAAGGACTGAAACATCCGCTTTTTCCCATTTGCTCAGTTTGTCTTCCAAACTACATGGATCAAGAGGAACTGGGAAAGCTTTCTTAATCAATTTTCCCATAAATGAGTTAGTCCATCAGCCCTGGCCTCCACTGCCTCTATAAAAGAGATTCATAAGATACAGTTCACTAGCTTCAAGTAACTAGAGGAATCTCCTCTCTAGACATAGCCTCTCTGGCCTCTAGTTTAATCTCAGGCTTATAAATCTATCGACTTTGGGGAGTTGGGCGGTAGCGCAGCGGGTTAAGCGCATGTGGTGCAAAGCGCAAGGACCAGCCTAAGGATCCCGGTTCGAGCCCCCGGCTCCCCACCTGCAGGGGAGTCGCTTCACAGGCGGTGAAGCAGGTCTGCAGGTGTCTATCTTTCTCTCCCCTTCTCTGTCTTCCCCTCCTCTCTCCATTTCTCTCTGTCCTATCCAGCAACGATTACAACACTAAAACAACAAGGGCAACAAAAGGGAATAAATAAGTAAAATTTTTTAAAAAATCTATCGACTTTGTCCCCCAGTCTATTTTTACTCATTATACATTATATATTCTTGGTTACTGTAACCATACAAATAACTAAATATAATGCAAATTAATAAAATATGACGTCTAAATTTTAGGGGGGAAATGTCTTTAGGACTAAATCACTAGAAAAGAAAAAAGGACATGTCAACTCAGTTTTAGACAAAATATACATAGAAAATGAGAAAAATTGTAAAGGACAAAATTAAGGATGATTTTGTTCTCAGAACAATTCATAAATTTCTTTGAATTACGATTCCACCTTAGTGGAATCTTAAATGCTATTTAGTCATACAAATGAGACTCCACAGTTACTAGCTTATGAATGTACGAAGAAATGGCCTTTGACCTGGGCCCATTTCAAAAGACTAGAAAATAACTGGCTTAAAATTAAATTAAGAAGGGATCGGGTGATAGCGCAGCAGGTTAAGCACCCGTGGCTAAAAGCGCAAGGACCTGAGTAAGAATCCCGGTTGGAGCCCCAGCTCTCCAAGTGCAGGGGAGCCGCTTCACAAGTGGTGAAGCAGGTCTGCAGGTGTCCATCTTTCTCTCCCCGTCTCTGTCTTTCCCTCATCTTTCCATTTCTCTGTCCTATCCAACGACAACATCAATAACAACAACAATAATAACTACAACAATAAAAGGCAAGGGCAACAAAAAAAGGTAATAAATATTTTTTAAAACTCTTTTTTAAAATGTGCCTGATATTCATATTGTTGCTATTGTCTTGTTTTGTTTTGTTTTGTTTTGTTTTAGTAGACCAGCAAAAAAAGGGAGAAGGAAAACAAACTGGAACTCCCTTCAATGCAGAACAGTCTAGGTTCAAACTTGTATCACGAACATGGAAAAACAATATACAATCCAAGTGAGGTATTTTGTAGGCCCTCATATTGGTTTTCTATAGAGTATTCAGTTTAAACTCAAAAAATTATTGATTAAAATAAAGATCAAAGTTAATGTACAAGCCTAGATATCAAAGGACATAAGGTTCCTGAGGTAGCTAATGATATCTTTAATAGAACAGTGACAAATTAGGTTTCATTAAAATAAAGAACTACTCAGGTTTTTTGTTTGTTTGGTTGGTTGGTTTTTGCCTCCAGGGTTATTGCTGGGGCTCGGTACAGCACTATGAATCCACTGCTCCTGGTAGCCATCTTTTCATTTTATTCAATAGGAGAGAGAGAAAAAAAATTGAGAGAGGAGGAAGACACAACGATGGAGAAAGAATGACATCTGTAGACCTGCTTCACCACTTGTAAAGTGACTCTCCCCCAACCCACGGGCAGGTGGGGAGCCAGGGCCTCCAACTGGAATCCTTAAGCAGGTCCTTGCTCTTTGTACTATGTGCATTTAACCCAGTGCACCACCCCCCAACTCCCCCAAGAACTACTCTTTTATAAGAGACAGAAAGAATTAAAAGTCAAGAGATACATCAAAAGGGTGTATTCGGGAGTTGGGTGGTAACACAGTAACTTAAGCACACATGGCATAAAGCACAAGGACAGGCATAAGGATCCCAGTTCCAGCCCCAACTCCCCAACTGCAGGGGAGCCACTTCACAAGCAGTGAAGCAGGTCTGCAGGTGTCCATCTTTCTCTCCCTCTCTCTGTCTTCCCCTCCTCTCTCCATTTCTCTGTCATATCTAACAACGACAACATCAATAACAACAACAATAATAACTACAACAATGAAAAACAAGGGCAACAAAAGGGAAAAATATATATATATATATTTTAAAAAGAAGGGTATATTTAAAAAGAAGGTATATATTTTAAAAAGAAGGGTATATTCCATATATTATGTCTAGGGGAAAATGATATATTGTGGGCTAGGATAAACTTCACACAGTAGAGCTCACAATTTACAGAGATTATCAGCCTTGCCATTGTCAATGTTTGGGAACAGATAATTCTTTGTAAGAGGCTGTTCTATCTCCTATACCATATTTAACTTTATCCTTGGTCTCTATTTCCTCTAGATGACAGTAGCACCCATGGCTTTAGCTATGCCAACCAAAAATGTCTCCAGACATTGCCAAATACCCACCAGGGGAATAAAATCCACCTGTACCTCACAAATGTGTCCTAGAATCTCACCCTTCCAGAGCCCTACCCCACTAGAGAAAAATAGAAACAGACTGGGGGCATGAATAGACCTACCAACATTCATGTCCAGCAGAAAAGCAATTACAGATGCCAGACCTCCCACCGTCTGCATCCCATAGATAATTTTGGTCCATACCCTCAGAGGGATTCATCTTTGAATGGAGGGGATGAGACCCGGGATTCTGGTGATGGGAAATGTATGGAATTATACCCCTGTTGTCTCACAATCTCATTAATTATTATCAAATCACTAACAGAAATTAAAAAGAAGAAAGAATAAAAGTTGAGCTGAGAAGGCAAAAACAAACAAACAAACAAAAAAAAAAACCCACCAATTTCCAGGCTAGAGGGCCAGGTGGTGGCACACCTGGTTAAGCACACACATTACCATACAAGGACCCTGCTCCCCACCTCTAGGGGGAAACTTCATGAGTTGTGAAGCAAGTGTTACAGGTGTCTCTGCCTCCCTCCTCCCTCTTTATTTCTCTCTCCTTCAATTTTTCTCTACCGTATTAAATAAATAAATAGCAGGCCTGGTGGTAGCACACCAGGTTAAGTGAACATGGCACAAAGCACAAAGACCAACGTAAGGATTCCAGTTCAATCCCCAGGCTCTCCAGTTGCAGGGGGTCACTTCACAAGCAGTGAAGCAGGACTGCAAGTATCTATCTTTCTCTCCCCCTTTCTGCCTAACCCTGCTCTCTCAATTTCTCTCTGTCCTATCCAACGACAATAGCAATGGCAATAATAACAACAAGTGCAATAAAATTGTAACAATGGTCTCCAGGAACAGTGGATTCGTAGTGCAGGCACTAAGCCCAAGAAATAACCCTGGAGGCAAAAAGCAGAGAAAAAAAAAAGGAACTTTCAGGTCAAAATGCTGGACTAAGAGAATGTAAAAAATAAACTCTTTTCTCAAAGTACAATTAGACTATGACTCGGAAATTAAAACAAGAATCCTTGAACTATAATGATAGAAGTCTTTCATTTGACATAAGTAATTGTTATCTAACTTGTCTAGTTATAATAACCTGAGATGCTTATAACCATGAATTCGAAGGTACTTTCCCTAAAACTTCAGTGAGTCTGAGGTGAAACCTAGAAATCCACATTGTCCAGAAAAAACCTCAGGTGGTTTTTAGAAACATGCAAATCTGAGAACAACACTCTAAGCAAAGCTGTATATCATGTCTATATGTTAGGCAGACAATCTCTATACTGCATGACGAATTTTGAACATTTCCACAGCACAGTAAATGCTTCTCTTTTGTATTGGCTGCTTTAAAAAATGTTTAAAATCTACTAAAACACAAGAACTTGCCTGAGGAAATGCTGATAGTTCAAGAAAAATGGGCTACTCAAGTGACTGTGGACTTCCCCAAGGGACCTATAAGACTAACCCCATCTCTGGATACAGGACCTTTCCTTCAAATCTTAAGACAACCGAAAGAGAAACCATTTGGGATTCTGCTCCTGATAAGCATTTCAGGCATTTTCTTGTTTCAGCAATCTCCCATGTCATCTCCTTCCTACTCTATCTCTTGTCACAATCTGGCCCCCATTACAATTCCTCACTTTCCACAGTCATTCTCATTAGCAGTTCACGTATTCAGCATACCTGCTCCCACCAGCAGGCCCTGAGCTGGTCACACTCACTGGCCTGCTCCTGTCCCAGCAGGAAGTAGATTGATTTTTCAACAGCCTGGGGCCAGCTTTGCCTTAGCTTCAAGGTTGTTTTCTTTTGACTGGTTCTTGTGTCCAGTTTTCAGCTGCACTTCCAACTTCTACCTTTCTTTTTCCTCTAACTCTGACCCAAAACCAGTTCATATTCACTTTCTTTTTCGTTAATCTGATCTCTGGTCTATCAACTTTATCTTCTCTAACAGACTTCTTGCTGTCTTCACTTTATTTTTTTTAATTCTTTAATTTATTCATAAAATAGAAAATATTGGCAAAACCATAGGATAAGAGGGGTAAAATTCCACATATTTCTCACCACCATAGTTCCATATCCCATCCCCTCCCTTGAAAGCTTTCCCATTCTTTATCTCTCTGGGAGTATGGACCCAAGATCATTATAGGGTACAGAAGGTGGAAGGTCTGGCTTCTATAACTGCTTCTCCACTGAACATGGCCATTGGCAGGTCAATCTATACTCCCAGCCTGTTTCTATCTTTCCCTAGAGGGCAAGGCTCCAGAGAGATGGGGTTCCAGGGTACACTGGTGAGGTCCTCTTCCCAGAGAAGTCAGGTTGGCATCATGGTAGCATCTGCTACATGGTGTCTGAAAAAGCATTAAGATATAAAGAAATATTGTTATGTGGAAAACTGAGAAATGTTATGCATGTACAAACTATTGTATTTACTGGTGACTGTAAAACATTAATCCCCCAGTAAAGAAAACAATGTTTAAAAAAAAAGATAGAAAGAAAAACAAATTACTTAATAATCTGGAACCGAAAGGCATTAATATAGCAGGTGAGATTTGAGGTCTCTATTATGGAAAACATTAGTAGGTCTATTTTAGGTATATTCCAAGGGGCCTGTGATTTTATTATTTTTGCCTGAGCCTGATAGCTAACATGCAGGTGGACCAAAAATATTAGCTGGGGAAATGTTGTCAGGGTTGGAAATAGGATTTAGAAAGCTGGATCAGGGGAGAGAGTAGCTCCCAAATCTTGGAAAAGTATATAAATACCTTTAACTGTAAACCCTGCCAGGCTAGTGTCATGGGTGTTTCTTCCCGGGCATGTGTTCCCTGAGTTGGAGAGAACTCGGCCAGAGCCAAGCTGGGCTACTGCTTACTCAGTGACACGGGAAACGAACCAGGAACTTGTGGCGGAGTGGGAAAGCAAAGTAAATCCTTTATTGATCAGAGACAACGCCTTTATATATACCTTTAACCAGAAGTGGCAAGTGGGAAAAGGAAATGGCTAGGAGAGGGGGTGGAGAAAACAGCTCAAAGGTAGAAAGCTTCCATAGCAGCTGTTGAGAAGGTTCTAACCAGTAGGATTAACCAATACCCTGCAGGCAGGGTGGGTCTCAGGCAAAACAATGATTATGTAAATAGACCACAGAATCAGAGATGGAGCAGAGCAGGGGGGCTGCCCGACAAAACCCCATCTATTTGATCTGGGGCCTATAGTCAGTGCAGGAGCCTGTGTAACCTCTGCATACCTGTAGGTCTGAGACAGGCTTGCAATGTCAACCCTTCAGCTCTAGTACTCTTGTGAGACTGTTCCTAGCTCACAGACTCCTTAATTCCATTTCAGGTGGTGCACTTCCTAGCAAAGCCCCAACACCTAGATTTTACAGTCAACAGTAAAATACAGTAGTTTTTACCTGTGCAACATTTATTTCTCAGTTTTCCACATAACAATTCAACCCCCTCTAGGTCCTCCTCTGTCATCATGTTCCAGAACCTGAACCCTCACCCCCACCCCAGAGTCTTTTACTTTGGTGCAGTATAGCAAACCCAGCCCAAGTTCTGCTTTGTATTTTTTTTATTTTTAAACTTATTATTATTATTATTATTGATTTAATAATGATTAACAAGATTGTGGGATAAGAGGGATACAATTCCATACAATTCCCACCACCAAAGTATTCTATCCCCTCCATTGGAAGGTTCCTTATTTTTTATCCTTCTGGGAGTATGGACCAAAGATCTCTAGGGGGCACAGAAGGTGAGAGGTCTGACCTCTGTAATTGCTTTTCTTTAAAAAAAAATTATTATCTGTATTGGTTAGAGACAGCCAGAAATCGAGAGGGAAAGGGGAGAGGGAGAGGGAGAGAAATAGAAAGACACCTGCAGACCTGCTTGACCACTTGCAAAGCTTTCCCCCTGCAGGTGAGAACCAGGGGCTTGAACCCAGGACCTTGCTCACTGTAACATATGTGCTCAAGCATGTACACCACCACCTGGCCCCTTCTCCACTGGACATGGGTATTGACAGGGCCTGACCACAATTTAACCATAACAACAACAAAAGCCATTATATGAATGTTTCCTTTGCTGCTGGCATTATTCTAAACACTTTCTATTAATTATCTCTCTTCCTATAGTTCTGTAAGATAGGTACTAATATTGTTTCTACTTGATAAAAAGGCTCAGGTTAAGTAGTTTCTCAGTTTTCCTAGTTCTGTTTACTCTTCTCTAATCTAACACTGCCTTTTATTCCTGTTTTCCCATCTGCAAAATGCAAACATATCCCAGCTCCCTATACATCTTTTACTCTGTATAAATACAGAATCTTTTCATTTCCTCCTATGAATGAAAATTAAGGAGCAAGAACAGTAAGGGAAAACAGATGATGATGCTTGCAGTGGGCATTGAGTATTGCACCAAAGCACAGGACCCTGAAGAAGAAGGGAAAGGGACAGGATAGAGGAGTACTAGGGTCCTGGGGTATGAGGATGGAAAAGGACCTACATTAGGGGAGAGAATATCTTGCAGACACCAATTATGGGGAGATGAAAGGTTGTATCTCTGTGTTAACAATTATACTTTAAACCATTAACACCTCCAATAAAGTGGGGAAAACAAAAATATAGCATATTTTATCCAATTCTCTATTGAGTATTTATATGCTATCTCCATATTCCTTTTTTTATTGGCAATTTAATACTGAGTCACAAAATTGTAAGATAATAGGGGTGTAACTCCATATAGTTGCCACCACTAGAGTTCTGTGTCCCCACCCCCTCCATTCAGAAATTGCAGTAGTTCTCCCAAGGTCACTAATAACTAATACAGGCAGATTCTATAACTATCTTTGTCTGTGTATATACATATATATTTTTTTTTTCTTTTTTTTTTCAATGGCCCTGCCTTCATTTCCTTTGTAAGTCACTCCTACATCCATTACTACTTCAGGTGTCTTTCCTTTTTTCCTCTTCTCTCTCAGATAAGAAAATGCCTGGCTTCCTCTGGTGGTTTCCAGATTTGCTTCCCTTTCATTGATGCTACAAAAACAAGATTGCTAGTGACAAACACTTCAGGTCCTAATGGAATGCGGATACAGAGTCCTCTGGTTTACTTTCCCCATCATTTACCCCTCTGTGTATATGGGCCAAAATTCTTTCTGGGGGGTGCAGAAGGTGAGAGTTCTGGCTTCTGTAATTGCTTCTCCGAGGAACATGAATGTTGGCAGATCAACTAGCCTCTTTCTTTCTTTCTCTCTCTTTTTTTTTTTTTTTTTGCTTGCATGATGAATCCACTGCTCCTGGCAGCCATCTTTTTCCATTGGAGAAGCGACACCCATGCAGGTGGGGAGCCCAGGGCTCAAACCGGGATCTTTGTGCTGGTCTGTCCTATGTGTGTTTAACCTGGTGTGCTGTTGCCCGACTACCCTGCCCCCACCCCCTACCTGCTTCTATCTTGCCCTAGTGGGGTATGGCTCTGGAGAGGTAAGGTTCCAGGTGGCACGGGTGAGTTCATCTGTGCATGGAAGTCCTATCGCCATATTCTTCATAGCATGCTTTTCATGGTGCCATTCTTCTGTCTTAAATCATTTAATATCTTTCCTTGTGTGTTTTTTTCTCCCAACTTCAATAAAAACTTAAGTCTCAAGTTAAATGTCAAACTTCCTTTATAAATATATTTTATTTGTCTTTTATTTGAGAGGGAGAGATACCATAGCACTGCTCAGCTCTGGCTTATTGGGGGGGGACTGAGGATTGAATCTGGGGCCTCAGAACCTCAAGAATGAGGGTCTTTTGCATAACCATTATGTTCTCTCTCCAGCCCAAATGTCAAATTGCTTACACTCCTGGACACTTGGGTCAGTGACACCGAGAAAGGAAACAGCAATTGACAGTAAATGTATAACAACAATAGTAGTAAAATGTTTTATTAAATTTCAATGTCCAGTATATATTAGTCACTGTATTAGATCTTAACGCAAAAGTGGCTGTGTTGTCAGTAAATTTACAAACTAGCAGTGTGAGAGACTTACCAATGAATAATAATACTATTACAACTGTTATAATAAAGCTATAAATAGAGAGTACGGGAGAACAAAGACAAACACAATCTGTGACTGGGGCCTAAGATAATTGACTTTGAGTGGCATTTGTAAAAATTAGAAGACTATACAATGAAGATAATGGATATTCTTCACAAAAAACCACTTTGTGGACATAAAGATGTGAAAGATCAGTTGGGCATGAGGAATGGGGAGATGTTCAGAGAGGAAAGAAGGCAGAGCAGTAATATGGGATGGAGAAAGGAAAAAGGGATAGACGATGCCATGTTTAGGAGCTTGGACATTCTGAGTAACTGGGTTGCACCGAGCCAGACAGAAAACCCCACCAATGGCTAAAGTCTTATAGACTAGACACTAGTGTAGCATTCAAGGTTAATGAAGCCATTCACAGTGTGTTTCCATAAAGAACTTCTTCTTCAACACAATTACTGAAGCCACCACCTTGCACTGAGTGTGTGTGCCACAGAAAGTAACTACAAAAGCAATCAAGAGCTCATATTAAATCTACTACTTTTTCCCCTTAACATGGTATCTACAATACATCACTGCATAAAATAAATGCAAGCGATAATCTTAAAAGGCTGTTTCTCCCCACATTCTGGAAAGTAGCCTAAGTGGAGGAATATCTATGGGTTCTCAACCCCACTACCACCACCATTTTCATTCAGTAGGACAGAGAGAAATTTAGAGGCTAGAGTAAGATAGAAAGGGAGAGAGAAAGACACCTGCAGACCTGCTTCACTAACTGTGAAGCATCCCACCCCACTACAGGTGGGATGCAGGGCTCCAACCTGGGTCTTTGTGTGTATCCTTGAGCACAATACTATATGTGCTTAACCAGGTGTGCCACCGCCTGGCCAACTTACCATATGTTCTTGAGCTCATATGTACTAATAATGAAGCCATAAATGTAATGTAATTGCTTTAAGAAAGTATTAGGTACTATAAACGCCAGGTTTACTAAGGTATTATTTGTAAGTAACATGATTACATTTCTAAACAACTTGGAAGTCACCGTGATGCCACTTAATTTTTTTCTATTTGTTTAGACCCACAAGTGCCACATACTTGAAGGCAATTTAAGAATGATTCCTAATGCCATGATTAGGGATTTAAAATGTCCTAAACACAAGATTCTCCATATCCTACATATGAGATGATGTCAACTTTAAAAGTCTCAAATTAAAAGTAACATTTCCAGGCCAGGTGGTGGCATATCCAGTGGAGTGTACACATTACCATATGCAGAGACCCAGGTTCACGCCCTCAGTCCTGCTGGGGATAGATAGCTTCACAAGAAGTGCAGTAGTGCTACAGGTGTCTCTCCCCCCACCTTTCCCTCTCTATTTCTGTATCTGTAAGAAAAGGAAAAACAAGGGACATTTCATAGAAAAACAAAACTTGGGGGTCGGGCGGTGGCACAGTGGGTTAAGCGCATGTGGCGCAGAGCGCAGGGACCGGTGTAAGGATCCCGGTTTGAGCCCCCGGTTCCCCACCTGCAGGGGAGTCGCTTCACAGGCGGTGAAGCAGATCTGCAGGTGTCTATCTTTCTCTCCCCCTCTCTGTCTTCCCCTCCTCTCTCCATTTCTCTCTGTCCTATCCAACAATGAACAACATCAATGATGGCAATAATAATAACCACAACGAGGCTACAACAACAAGGGCAACAAAAAGGGGGGAAAATAGCCTCCAGGAGCAGTGGTACAAGGTACCAAGCCCAGCAATAACCCTGGAGGAAAAATATAAAATAAAATAAAAAATAAAAATATATAAAATAAAATAAAACTTAAAAAATCATTACTGTTAGTTTTCTCTAAATTTTTTAACCACGCTCCGAAGTTCCCACTTCCTAGAGAGTAACACAGCTACTATATAAAGGTGTGTGGAATCTCCTAACAAACGTGTCCTTACAACAGCTTCCTGAGATAATTGGTGCAAGCTTACACTACTACCACTGTTAGCCTGTAGGAATCAATTTAGCCTCTTGTTCTCGGTGCTAACTTGCTAATCTTACACTTGATTAGTCACAACTAATATTTGTTAATGGCCACAGTAGAGCTGATAACAACAGTGGTGACAGGATAATTAAAATATTCTAACACTGCAAGATTCATGGTGTCCACTGTCTTATCAAGTTTTTTCATTAAAAGTCACTCGGGGGCTAGGCAGCAGCGCATGGGGCTTAGCACAGATGGCGTTAAGTGCAAGGACCTGCGTAAGGATCCAGGTTCAAGCCCTCGGCTCTCCAACTGCAGGGGAGTCGAGGAACAGGCTGTGAAGCAGGTATGCAGGTGTCTATCTTTCACTCCCCCTGTTTTTCTCTCCCCTCTCGATTTCTCTCTGTCCTATCCAACAACAAATGACAACGATAACAACAAGGGCAACAAAATGGGGGAAAAAATGGCCTCCAGAAGCAGTGGATTTGTGGTGCAGGGACCGAGCCCCAGCGATAACCCTGGAGGAAAAAAGAAAAGAAAAGAGAAGAGAAGAGAAGAGAAGAGAAGAGAAGAGAAGAGAAGAGAAGAGAAGAGAAGAGAAGAGAAGAGAAGAAAAGAGAAGAAAAGAAAAACCTGACACTACTATTTCTGATTTTCTCAAATCATCTATTTTTAAAATGCAAATGTCATCTCAATTACAGATATCAATTTGAGCCAGAAGAGTAAACACAAATATGTCTAAAGCTCTTAAATTCAAAATGACACTTAAAATAATAAATAAATAAATAAATAAATAAATAATACTTAGATGACTTTTAACCACCAAAGTGTGTAATACTAATATATAATAAGAATAGTTTTTTTTCTTTCTGGGTAAGTTAAAAGCACATCTCTAACTAGGTAGAAGGGTTAGGGCTAAGGTATCTCAATGGCAAAAGCACAGGACTTGCATGCATGAGGGTCCAGGTTTGATCTTTGATATTGTGTATAACTTGAAGAAGCAGTGCTTTGCTTGTCTTTCTCTCCCTCACTCTCTTACTCTTTCTCTCTCTCTCTCTACACACACACACACACACACACACACACACACACACACACACACACAAAATCTTCCATAAAGAAAATCTATTTTTTCCAGTCCCTGGTCCCCACCTGCAGGAGGGAAGCTTCACAAGTGGTGAAGTAAGGCAGCAGGTCTCTTTCTGTCTCTCTCCCTCTCTATCTGTACCCTTCCTTCTCAACTTCTCTATCTGTCTCTATCCAAATATACACATATATATATTAAAGCTGAGGGACCAGGAGATAGCTCACCTGGTAAGCACCAGCCATGATATGTAGGAGGTCCTGGATTCAAATCCCATCACTACATGGGACACCACAACACTCGAGGAAGGTGCATGGTCTGTAAAACAGTGCTGTGGTGTCTCCTCCATATATATGTGAAATAATAAATGAAAAGTTTGACTATGGAGCAAGGACAAGGACCCACAAGGTACTGGGGCTATAAAAGCAGACAAAAGTTAATGCATTGCCTCCTTCAAGAACAGAATGTTCTCATAAGTCAACTACTCATTGTTGGTATGCTTCTAATTCTGCTTCTAAAACCCCTTCTGTTTCATTTGGTTTAATCCCCCCTGCTTAACACTGTATTCTATTTACATAACCACTGTTAACTAAGCACCGGCATGCCTGCAGGGCATTGGTTTAATCCCCACTGGTTCATGATGTCTTTTTGTTCCACCCCCTCATGTAGTACACCCTGATTTGCACCAGTCACTTTTCGCTCCACCCTCTCTACATCACATCCTGTTTACACCCTACTTGGCAAGCATATTAGTTTAGTTTAGCTTAGCTTGGCTTAGATTGTGCTGAGTTCTACATGAATAAAGAGATACTGCATAAAGCTCAACCATGAGTCCCTGTTTGTCTGTCTCCACCTGCGAAGCCAGCCTGACAACTCATAAATCTATAAGATTTATGTAGAGGTTAAGGGGGGGAATGACGTGGCAATGGCAAGGCACAGCTAACTTTCCCCCCTCCTCAAATGCCTAAGCCATCATTTTCTAAAGCTTAGAGAATCATTACCCCTTTGGGCAAACTGCCTGTCTGCCACAATAGCCCCACATGACCATAAATTAAACCATAATTACATTACTTAGAGCAATTTCTTCCTACAGAGAATCTCATTTAGTGTCTATAGCCTCACCTTGGAGCCAGCAACTTCCTTGGCTGATCCTCATCACTGATACTTCCCCACCACTTCTAACCCTGTTTCTAATCATCTTTTAAAGTGGCCTTGACTCATTTCTTCTCTAGGACCCATTCTCTCACTGTCTGACAACAGAAGTCATTTCTGGGTATTATTTCACTTTCACAGAGTATGGGTAATAAGCAATAAGCCATGATCTTAAGTAATCATAAGACTATATGATTTATGACCAGAGACCAGTCTACAACCTGATTGATTTCTTAGGAATCTACCCAGCTGCTAATATATAGTGATATTTAAACCACTGATTAAGTGGTGGATGTTCTAATAACCATCAATCAAACATCTAAGCATTTGATAACTGGTACCCACTTGGCAGAGTGTACATATTACCAAGTAAAAGGACCTAAATTCAAGCCCCCACACCCCAACTGCCAGAGGAAGCTTCATGAGTGGTGAAGCAGTTCTGTCAGTGTCTCACACTCTCCCTCTCTATATCCTCCATCTCAATTTCTTTCTATGTCTATTCTACAATTAAAAAAAGGAATGAATAAGGAGGAGGAGAAAAGGAAGACAGAGCAATGAATTTACTGTGAAAGCACTGAGCAAAAATGAATAAATAAATAAACAAGCAAAGAAGAAAATTCAGGAATAGTTCTGGATATCTTATATAACACTAGGCATGATCCTTAATTGTCATTGCCATGAGGAGCTTTCCCTACCCATCTCTGATTGTTAGCTGCAAGTAGCAATAAATTCAGCTCAGCTCACATAACCAACAAAAGTCCATGGATAGATGTTAATCAGTGTTCTTATCAAAGCTCAGGTATAGTTTTTGCCAGTTCACTCAAGTTTCCTCCTTCTTTTTTTCAAAACTCAGGTGGTGAGTTTATATAAAAACAGCAAGGAAAAAACTTTCTCAGGAACCCCAAGCAAATGTATTTCATCTGACAATAGCACAAACTGAAACACATTTGCTGGGACCAGTATGTGTTCATGTACACACTTTAAAAAAATGCCAGGGAGACTTCCAGAGGTGGGGCTACGAGCAGCAGCAGATGTGTTTCTCTCCTCTCCTCTCCCGGATCAACTAGGAATAGCAAAGGAGACCACCTGGGACCGCAACAAGACAGGACTAGAACAACTTCAGGAACCCATCAAACCACCGGTGAGTGCAAATACATATAGCTCATGGACAGAGAGAGGAGAGATTAAGTGGCTGGTAACAGTCCTTCAGTTTACCAGTTGAGACACCACCTCCAGTCTGTTTCACCAATAAAGGAATGGCTGAAGAAAGGAGAGGAATCCCCTAAGAGTCACCAAATGCAACTGTGAGTCTCCATTGCTACTGCCCTCAGTATCTGGAGCAGCGGCAGGGAGGCGCTATGCTGACACCAAGGGACAGAGAACTAATGAGGGACTTGGGAGAAGATCTTCACCTCCATGGCCTAGCAGTGGTGCTGTGAAAGTTTCTTTGCATAACCACTGTATTATCTCTGCCCCACCCTTCTTTATCTCTTGGTCAGGAGTCAGTGATTAAGCTAAGAAGCCTACTTATAGTTTAAAAGCCCTCAGGCTCCCATAGCCTACAGGGAAGAAAAAGCACAAAAGAGGATTTTAAACCAGTAAGCTCCAACTCAGGAATTAAAATACTACTGAAACAACTGTTAACTTCCACCACTGTGAACCCTTTAAACACCTTATTTAAACGCAAGTCAATCCAGGCAATAGTGATCAGTAATTTGAAAAGTACTGAGAGAGGGAACTCATAACACAATATATAAAATGGTTAATCCAACAAGAAGAAATAGTGGAGAAATGAACCAGGAGAAGAGTCCAGCTAAAAGCCCCCGAAAGGGTGAAGCACAAAATAATGAGGTCAACATCCAAACACTAGCTAAGGAAATAATCACAGGAGTGAATAAAGAGTTTGAAAGAATTGTCATCAGAAATGCAGAAACAACAAATGAGACTCTGGAAGAAAACACTAATTATCTCAAGGTTATTAGACAGCTGAAAGCTGAAATAGCTGAGCTAAGAACACAACTAGCTGAACAAGCTAAAACAGTATCAAAACAGGGTAACAAAATAGATGAACTCCAGAAAACAGTACAGGGGAGAGAAAATAGAATCAATGAGGCTGAAGACAGAATTAGCAAGATCGAGGACAAATTAAAGACAACTAAAAAAAGAATTAAGAGATCTCAAAAAGAGATTAAGAGATACTGAAAACAACAACAGAGACCTATGGGGTGACTCCAAAATAAACATTATATGAATTATTGGCTTACCAGAGGAAGAAAAAGAGGGAGAGGAAGAAAGCATTCTACAGGCCATAATAGCTGAGAACTTCTCTAGTCTAGACAACATCAAAGACACAAAGGTTTAAGAAGCCCAGAGAGTCCCAAACAGAATTAACCCAGACTTAAAGACACCAAGACACATCATATTTATAATGAACAGGAATAAGGATAAAGAAAGGATCCTGAAGACTGCAAGAGAAAAACAAAGAGTCACCTACAGAGAAAAATGCATAAGATTAGCAGCAGACGTCTCCACACAAACAATACAGGTCAGAAGAAAATGACAAGATATCTACCAAGTGCTCAGTGAGAGCACTTCAACCAGGACTACTGTATCCTGCTAGACCGTCATTCAGACTAGATGGAGGCACCAAAACCTTGTCAGACAAGCAACAGTTGAAAGAATCAACTATCACCAAGCCTGCCCTGACAGAAGTTCTGAAAGGTCTCCTAAAAACAGTCAGACCACCATAAATAGGCCATATATCATAACACTCTAAAACTCTACAAGAATGGTGTTAAAATATCTTCAATCTTTGATATAAATAAATATCAATGGCTTGAATTTGCCTATTAAAAGGCGCAGAGTAGAAAGATGGATCAGAAAACACAACAATATGCTGTCTACAGGAAACCCACCTAACTCAACAAGAAAAACACAGACTCAAAGTGAAAGGATGGAAAACTATCATACAGGCCAATGGCCCACAAAAACAGGCAGGAACAGCTATTCTCATATAAGACATGATAGACTTTAAAGTAAATAAAATTTTAAAAGATAAGGATGGACACTACTTAATGCTCAGTGGGTCAGTCAATCAAGAATACTTAACAATTATTAATATCTTTCTATGCACCCAATGAAAAACCATCTAAATACATCAAACATCTACTGAAAGTACTACAGCAATGTATTAGCAGCACCACAGTCATAGTATGGGATTCAACACCCCACTCACTCAACTTGACAGATAATCCAGGCAGCAAATCAATAAAGACATGAGGGAGCTAAATGAGGAGATAGATAAACTAGAACTATTGGACATTTTCAGAGTCATTCATCCCAAGAAACTGGAATATACATTTTACTCAAGTGCACATTGGTCATTCTCAAGGATAGACCATATGTTAAGCCACAAAGACAGCATCAGCAAATTCAAGAGCATTAAAATCATCCCAAGCATCTTTTTAGACCACAGTGGAATTAAATTAACACTTAACAATCAACAAAGGATTAGTAATAGTCCCAAAATGTGGAAGCTCAACAGTACACTACTTAACAACTACTGGGTCAAAGATGAAATAAAGGAAGAAATCAAAATTTTCAAGAGTTCAATGAAAATGAAGACACAAGCTATCAAAATATTTGAGACACAGCTAAGGCAGTACTGAGAGGAAAGTTCATAGCCATCCAAGCACACATTAGAAAAGAAGAAAAAACACAAACAAACAGCCTGATTATACATCTTAAAGACTTAGAAGAAGAACAAAGGAACCCTAAAGCAACCAGAAGGACAGAAATCACTAAAGTTAGGGCAGAAATCAATAACACTGAAAACAAGAAAACCATACAAATGATCAACAAAAGTAAATGTTGGTTCTTCAAAAGAGTGAACAAATTGACAAACCTTTAGCCAGACTCACAAAACAAAAAAAGGAGAAGACCCAAATAAATCAGATCATAAATGAAAGAGGAAATATCACAACAGACACCACATAAATTCAGTATATCATGAGAGGCTTCTATGAACAACTATATGCCACCAAGCTAGAGAACCTGGAAGAAATGAACGATTTCCTAGATACCTACGAACTTCCAAAATTAAGTAAAGAGGAACTAGATAACATGAACAGGCCCATCACAGCTAAAGAAATTGAAACAGTTATTAAAAGCCTTCCCAAACATAAAAGTCCTGGACCAGATGGTTTTACAAATGAATTCTACAAAACCTTCAAAGGAGAACTAATACCTATACTTTTAAAAGTCTTCCAGAAGATTGAAGATACTGAAATACTCCCATCCAGCTTCTATGAAGCCAACATCACTTTGATACCAAAAGTAGACAGGGACATAACCAGAAGAGAAAACTACAAACCAATATCTCTGATGAACATAGATGGTAAAATATTGAACAAAATTCTAGCCAATCAGATACAGCAGTATATTCAAAAGATTGTTCATCATGACCAAGTGGGGTTTATCCCAGGCATGCAAGGTTGGTTTAATAATAAGTAAATCAATCAATGTGATCCACCACATCAACAAAAGCAAGACCAAAAACCACATTGTCATATCAATAGATGCAGAGAAAGCCTTTGACAAAATACAACATCACTTTATGATCAAAAAACTACAAATAAATGGGAATAGATACAAAATTTCTGAAGATAGTGGAATCTATATATAGGAGACCTACAGCCAACATGATACTCAATGGTGAAAAACTGGAAGCATTTCCCTTCATATCAGGTACAAGATAGGGCTGCCCACTATCACCATTACTACTCAACATAATGTTGGAAGTTCTTGCCATAGCTATCAGACAGGAGCAAGGAATTAAAGTCATACAGATTGGAAGAGAAGAAGTCAAACTCTCCCTATTTGCAGATGACATGATAGTATACATAGAAAAACCTAAGAAATCTAGCAAGAAGCTTTTGGAAATTATCAGGTAATACAGTAATGTGTCAGGTTACAAAATTAAAATTCAAGACACACTGACCAGTGGAATAGAATTGAGAGACCAAAAGTAAGCCCCCACACCTATGGACATCTAATTTTTGACAAAGGTGCCCAGATTATTAAATGGGGAAAGCAGAGTCTCTTCAACAAATGGTGTTGGAAAAAATGGGTTGAAACATGCAGAAGAATGAAACTGAACCATTGTATTTCACCAAATACAAAAGTAAATTCCAAGTGAATAAAGGACTTGGATGTTAGACCAGAAACTATCAGATATTTAGAGGAAAATATTGGCAGAACCTTTTCCGCATACATTTTAAAGACATCTTCAATGAAATGAATCCAATTACAAAGAAAACTAAGGCAAGCATAAACCTATGGGACTACATCAAATTAAAAAGCTTTCTCACAGTTAAAGAAACTACTACCCAAACCAAGAGACCCCTCAGAATGGGAGAAGATCTTTACATGCCATCCATCAGACAAGAGGCTAATAACCAGAATATATGAAGAACTTGCAAATCTCAACAACAAGACAACAAATAACCCCATCCAAAAATGGGGAGAGGACATGGACAGAATATTCACCACAGAAAAGATCCAAAAGGCTGAGAAACACATGAAAAAATGCTCCAAGTCTTTGATTGTCAGAGAAATGCAAATAAATACAACAACGAGATACCACTTCACTCCTGTGAGAATGTCATAAATCAGAAAAGGTAACAGCAGCAAATGCTGGAGAGGGTGTGGGGTCAAAGGAACCCTCCTACACTGCTGGTGGGAATTTAAATTGGTCCAACCTCTGTGGAGAACAGTCTGGAGAACTCTCAGAAGACTAGAAATGGACCCACCCTATGATCCTGCAATTCTTCTTAATTCATGTTAAGTGAAATAAGTCAGAAACAGAAGGATGAATATGGGATTATCTCACTCTTAGGCAGAAATTGAAAAACAAGATCAGAAGAGAAAACACAAGTAGAACCTGAACTGGAAATAGTGTATTGCACCAAAGTAAAAGACTCTGGGGTGGGTGGGGAGGGAGAATACAGATCCAAGAAGGATGACAGAGGACCTAGTTGGGGTTGTACTGTTATATAGAAAACTGAGAAATCAAGACTTCAGGTGTGGAACGACAACCCTTCAGCTTCATCACTCGGGTGAGACATTTCCTTTCATAGTATTCTCTAATTCCATCCCAGGTGGTTCACTTCCTAACAAAGTCCCAAAACCTAGATATAGACCAGGTTCCAAGAGATAGAGTATATGTTAACACGTATCCATAAACTAGGGCAAATATATACCTGAAAGCAGTAGTACACTAGAGTTTGCAGTGAGTACCCCCCAACACTTCATCTCCACTATTCCAACCTTTGGGTCTATGATTCTTCAACAATTTGTTTGGCTTTGTATGTTAACTCTCTTGTCAGCCACCAGGTGCCAGATGCCATCAGGATGCCAGCCAGGTTTCCCTGGACTGAAGACCCCAAGCTGAGCGTCCTGGAGGTCAGCTTCCCCAAAGACTCACCCTTCTAGGGAAAGAGAGAGGTAGACTGGGAGTATGGATCGACCAGTCAATGCCCATGTTCAGTGGGGAAGCAATTACAGAAGCCAGACCTCCCACTTTATGCAACCCATAACGACCCTGGGTCCATGCTCCCAGAGGGATAGAGAATGGGAAAGCTATTGGGGACGGGATGGGATATGGAGATTGGGTGGTGGGAATTGTGTAGAGTTGAACCTCCCATCCTATGATTTTGTTAATGTCTCCTTTCTTAAATAAATTAATTAATTAAAAAAAGAAAACTGAGAAATGTTATGCATGTACAAACTATTGTATTTACTGTTGAATGTAAAACACTAATTCCCCAATAAAGAAATTTTAAAATAAATAAATAAATAAATAAATAATGCTACAAAAAATGCCTTGGGCCTGAATTTCTAGACAAGTCATTAGCATTATCATCATGAAGTTGGGGGTGGGCTCAATTCTTCTGCAGCAGGTGGACTAAGTGGAAGAAGGAAAGAGAACTGAAAAGAAAGTGAAAATTTGTTGGGGGGGCAAAATAACTCACTTGGGTAGTGTGCTGTTTTGTCATGCGAACAATCCAGGCGTGAGCTTAGCTCCCAAGGCATGGAAACTTTTGGGTTATGGTCTCTTTAACTCTCTCTTTTTAAATAATTTCTTTTTTTTCTTTTTATTATCATTATTTATTGGATAAAGGAAGCCAGAAATTGAAAGAGGAAGGGGGGTAGAGGAGGAGGGATACACTCCTACTTCATCACTCAAAAACCTTTCCCCTACAGGGTGGGACCTGGAACAAAAACCTGGGTCATGTGTGCTCAAAGAGGTATGCCACCACCTGGCCCATCTTTCTCTCTCTCTCTCTCTCTCTCTCTCTCTCTCTCTCTATCCTCCCTCCCTCTGACTTCTCTGCCTCTATCTAAAAAATAGAATTAAAAAACAAATGAGAGGGAGCGGGTGGTATCGCAGCTGGTTAAGTGCACATGGTGCTAAGCTCAAGGACCCACGCAAGGATCCAGGTTCAACACCCCTGCTCCCCACCTGTGGGGGGATGCTTCTCAAGTGGTGAAGCAGGTCGGCAGGTGTCTATCTTTCCTCCCCTCTCTGTCTTCCCCTCCTCTCTCGATTTCTCTCTGTCCTAGCAATAACAATGGCAACAAGGACTACAAAATGGGAAAACAATAACAACAACAAAGGCAACAAAGGGGAAAAAATAGCCTCCAGGAGCAGTGGGTTCGTAGTGCAGACACTGAGCCCCAGCAATAACCCTCGAGGCAAAAAAAAAAAAATTCAGTAGCGCAGCAGGTTAAGCGCAGGTGGCGCAAAGCCCAAGGACCAGCATAAGGATCCCGGTTCAAACCCCGGCTCCCCACCTGCAGGGGAGTCGCTTCACAGGCGGTGAAGCAGGTCTGCAGGTGTCTATCTTTCTCTCCTCCTCTCTGTCTTCCCCTCCTCTCTCCATTTCTCTCTGTCCTATCCAACAACGACAACAACAATAAAACAACAAGGGCAACAAAAGGGAATAAATAAAATAAATATTTTTTAAAAATTCAGAAAATAGAGCTGGTTATCTACATTGTTATTTTTTCTTCTCTCGCAGTACCAGTCTTTTTCTTCATAGCCTGTATCACAATTCTAGATTACTTATTGATACCATACGTAGAACTTATAGAGTACTTACCACATGACCCTGTTCTAAGTGTTAAAAAAAATGCATTCTACTTTATATCTTAACTCTTTTAAAGCTACCAGGTTCCAGATGCTACCATGATGCCAACCTGACTTCCCTGGGCAGAGGACCTCACCAATGTTTCCTGGAGTCCCACCTCCCCAGATCCCTACCCCACTAGGGAAAGAGAGAGACAGGCTGGGAGTATGGATCAACCTACCAACACTCACCTTCAGTGAGGAAGCAATTACAGAAGCCAGACCTTCTATCTTCTGCATCCCATAATGACCCTGGGTCTGTACTCCCAGAGGGATAAAGAATAGGAAAGCTTTCAAAGGAGGGGAGTGGATATGGAGTTCTGGTGATGCTAACTGTGTGGAATGGTACCCCTCTTATCCTACGGCCTTGTCAATATTTTCATTTTATAAATAAAATTTTTTAAAGTAATAGGTAATACATATGTTGGTTCCCACTTGTCCACAATTCATTCTGCTCTCATGAGAAAATATAACAAAATTTTAGTAAACAAGGTTGCCAAAGAAAGAATTAATTGGTAGGTACAATCACATGCACAAACTATTCACCTGACTGGTTCTTAAATAAATGGTGATATAGCATGACTCAAATTTAATACTAACAAATATTAACTCTCATAATTCAATATGTACATTGCAGCTTGTTCCTCTACAAAACAGCATTGTGAGTTTATCCTCTAATTCAGGAGCAAAAGACAACAAACTTAGCAAATAGGCAAACATGAGATGGCCTATTTACACGTTTGCCTTCTTCCTCAATACGCAGCTATGTTTGCAGTTGAATAATGTGGAATCATCATTATCTGGGTCTGCAAGCCAAGTTTACTCATGGCAGGTAGGGAGCAGAGGCTCTATACCCAGGTCCTGGTGCATTGGTCACCTGTGCCCTTAATCAGGTACACTCCTGCTGGGTCTCCTATTTATTTATTATTTTGCTGCTAGGTTTATCACTGGGGTTCAGTTCCTGCTCAACTAATCCACCACCTCCAGCAGTCATTTGTTTTTTTTTTGTTTTGAGGCAGAGAGCAATGGAATGGAAAGGAAGAAAGAGAGGGAGAGAGAGAGACAGAGAGACAGAAACACATCTGTCTTCCCCTCCTCGCTCGATTTCTCTCTGTCCTCTCCAACAATGATGACAGCAATAACAATAATAGTAACAACAACGATAAACAACAAAGGCAACAAAAGAAAAAAATGGTCACCAGGAGCAGTGGACTCTTAGTGCAGGCGCTGAGCCCCATCGATTACCCTGGAGGCAAAAAAAAAAAAAGCAGAAAAAGAAAAAGCAACCCTACATCTTACAGATCAGCAATTCACTGTTGGGTACTGGCCATAACTTTTTTTTTTCCTTCCCCATCTTCGTCTCACGTAGTAGATCACTTCTTCATTCATTTCATATTCTTTTTTTTTTTTTTAAAGTGACACTTAAGGGAGTCGGGCGGTAGCACAGCAGGTTAAGCACATATGACACAAAAAAGTGACACTTCTTAGTCCTTCCTAACTCTTTCTAATGCTTAAAAATAGAGGCATATTAAAATGTCATTTTCATAGTAGTGGTGAAAAATTTGCAAAAGCCATTCAAAGCTCTGTATTGACTAGCTTTCCAAATGAGATCATATTACCACTGAGGAAACTACATAGGTGAACTGAACCACCTCTGGTGGTGGGAATTGTATGAAATGGCACCCCTCTTATTCTACAATCTTGTCATTATTAAATCACTAATAAAAATGCTAAAAAAAAGAAAAAGAAGCCAATTGTCACAAGGATATATCTATAGAACCACTGTTGCTGGTCATCTTCCAGATGCCCAATGTTCCATGCACATTATTCAGAACAAAGAACAGGAAGATGCTAATGCAGGTGGCTTTACTATACCTTCTTGTTTCTATATGAAGAAAAAAATTCAGCTCTACTTAATCTACATTTTCCCCTCCAGGGTACTTGCTCAGTGGGGCTGGGTGGTGGTGCACCTGCTTGAGCACACACGTTACAAAGTGCAAGAACTTGGTTGGGTTCAAGCCCCTGGTCCCCATCTGCAGGAGGAAAGCTTTGCAAGTGGTGAATCAGTGTTGCAGGTGTCTCTCTATCTCTCTTCCTCTCTACCATCCCTGTCCCTCTTGATTTCTAGCTGTCTCTATCCAATAAATAAAAATAAATAGATACAGATAACAGAGTACTGCTCAGCTCCATCCTATAGTGGGACCTGGAAATGAAGCTAGGACCTTGAGGCCTCAGGCATGGAAGTCTTTTGCATAATTATGCTATCTCTCTGACCCAGTCTAAAATTTTTAAGTACATAATTTACATTAAAAATGCCTGTGTTCAGGAGCCGGGTGATGGGTATCTGGTTGAGCACATATGTCACAATGTACAATGACCTGGGTTCAAGCCCTATCTCCACCTGTAAGGAGAAAGCTTTGCAAATGGTGAAGCAGTTTGGCAAGCGTGTCTCTCTCTCTCTCTCTCTCTCTCTCTCTTCTCTACCACCCCCTTCCCTCTCAATTTCTGGCCGTCTCTATCAAATAAATAAATAAAGATTAAAAAAAAATGCCTGTGTTTAAAGCAGAACTTTGGACTGGTTTTGGTATACTGCACCAAAGTAAAGGACTCTGGGGTTGGAGGGTGGGGCTCAGGTCCTGGTACATGATGAGAGAGGAAGACTTAGGTGGGGCAGTTAGAATGTTTTGCAGAAAACTGAGAATTTTTACACATGTACCAACAACTGTATTTACTGTTGACTGTAAATCATTAATCACACCAATAAAATAATTTTCAAATGCTCAAGTTATCATCTCAATTAGGTTTTTTAACTTTGAAGAGTGGGAGTCATTGCTGAGGCTTTACTGCTACAGGGCCACTTTTCCATATAGAGAGAACAAAGGGAGAAAGAGGGAAAAACACCACGACACTGAAGTTTCCCCCACTGTAGTGGGGGGCAGTAAGAGAACCTGGGTCAAGTTCATGGGACCTTCCCAGGTGAGTTATTTTGCTGGCTCCCTACCAATATTATAAGCAATACGATGTCTGCAAAATTATTTTAAAAAATCACAAAACAGGGAGTCGAGCAGTAGCGCAGCAGGTTAAGTACAGGTGGCACAAAGCGTGAGGACCGGCGTAAGGATACCGGTTCAAGCCCCCAACTCCCCACCTGCAATTTAAATTTCAATCTAGCAGAATAAAACCTTACTACAAAATGAGGTACCAGGCACAGATTCATGAACAAACAAAATAGTCTTTGCAACAGAGCTTGCATTCTAGAAATGGTGTCATACCCCCTAAGACACAATTTAAGTTTTTGATTTTAAATGTGTGTGTGTGTGTGTGTGTGTGTGTGTGTGTGTGTGTGTGCGCGCGCGCGCGCGCGCAAAATAAATAAATAAATAAATAAATAAATAGCTGAGACAGAAGCAACCATCTGGGTTACCTACCTACTTTATATCAAGATCCTAGAGACCAACCTGAGGATGTGACTTAAGCAAAAAGCTGAAATCTGAGGAAAAGCTGCTCTAACAAAGAATGGGAGCCCACTCAATGCAGCAGCTCTGCAGTGTGGGAACTGAGAAAAACGGAGCTAGAGGATGGCTAGCACATAGAAAGAGTAATGGTGGGCTGGGGAGACAGCATATGGTTATGTAAAAGATTTCCGTGGTGGGGGATGAGCAGCAGCGCACATAGTATGAAGTGCATGGACCTACTCAAGGATCTCAGTTCGAGTCCCTGGTTCCCCAACTGCAGGGTTGCTTTGCAAGTGGTGAAGCAGGTCTACAAGTGTCTTTTTCTGCCCTCCCCCCGCCCCGCCCTTCCCTCCTCTCTCAATTACTCTCTGTCCAATCCAACAAGCTATAACCTTGGGGGCAAAAAATAAAAATAAAAAGATTTCCATGCCCGAGGCTCTTGAGTTTCCAAGTTCAATCCCCAACACTACCATAAACCAAAGCTGAGCAATGCTGTATGTAAATAAAGAACACTGGCAAGTAGCAATCAAATCATTATAAGACTAATAGGGGCCTGTCCATTCAGAATCATGTAAGGAGAAATTTACAAATTACTGAGAGCAAAGGGAAACTGATCTGGTTTGTGTTTTACTCCTGTTGCTCTGTGGAAGAAGGATCTAGCAGGTGGGCATAAGTGGAGCAAAGAAAATAGTTGGAAACTATAATAGTGCTGAGATAATTGGGTGTTTGTGGTAGTGTTGGAGAGATACAGACATATTAAACTGTTTTGGAAGCAAAATCAGTATGACTTCCCTCAGGAAGTGAAATTGGGAAGTGAGAAGTAGAACTCAAATGTATGTTTCAAAAAGGAGATATCTAATTGCTCGGTTTCTGGCATCAACAGCTATGTAGCCAAGTACAGAAGTCAAATTTGGCTTTGGTTGTTTTTTGCCTCCAGGGTTATCTTTGGGGCTCGGTGCCTGCACTACAAATCCACTGCTCCTGGAGGCCATTTTTCCCATTTTTTGTTGCCCGTATTGTTGTTATTGCTGTTGTTGTGGGACAGGACAGAAAGAAATCGTGAGAGGAGGGGAAGACAGAGAGTGAGAGAAAAAAATACCTGCTGAACTGCTTCACCACTTGTGAAGCGACTCCGCCGCAGGTGAGAAGTCAGGGCCTCAAACCAGAATCCTTCCATGGGTCCTTGTGCTTCGTATCATGTGCACTTAACCTGCTGAGCTACTGCCAGCCCCCATCAAATAAGTTTTTAGATAATAAAAGTCGGAGCTTAGAGAAGCAGGGTCTCATTAGAGTTATGAACAAAAATTCAGAGTTTTATAAAGTGCATGGAGTTTAGAAGCCCAGTTCTGCTACTTACTAGTATATGACCTTAGAACAATTATACACTTAGGTTCTCTCACTTATAAAATATAGATTAGGGAGTTGGGCGGTAGCGTAATGGGTTAAGCGCAGGTGGCACAGAGCAAGGACCTGCGTAAGGATGCCGGTTCGAGCCCCCGGCTCCCCACCTGCAGGGGCGTTGCTTCACAGGCAGTGAAACAGGTCTTCAGGTGTCTATCTTTCTCTCCACCCTCTGTCTTCCCCTCCTCTCCATTTCTTCTGTCCTATCCAACAACGACGACATCAATATCAACTATAACAATTACAACAATAAAACAAGGGCAACAAAAGGGAATAAATAAATAAATATTTTAAAATAAAATAAAATATAGATTTAAAATGTTTATTTTGGGACTGAGAGATAGCTCAACAGGTAGAGCCTTGCCATATAAAAGGCCTGTGTTGGACGCCTAGGCATCACACAGAAAACCAGAAGTTCCGATGCTGTTACCTCTCTCCCTCTCTCTCAAACAAAAGAGAATAAGAAAAAAATCATCCTGGGGACAAAAAAAATCACATAAGCACAAGGCCCCACCCCTACAAAACAAACAAACCACACACACATGAACTATTTTTACCAGGGCTATCTAGAGCAAAGGCTGGCAAACGTTTTCTGTAAAGAATCAGATATAAAAGATTTGAGAAATGGTGGTCATTTGGTCTTCTGTCACAAATACTCAATACTACCATCAGGGTGTGAAAGCAGCCAAAGACAATATGAAACCAGATGTGTGGGCCTGTGATGAAATAAACTGTGTTTAAACCTGAACTGGAATTGGCATATTGCACCAAAGTAAAAGACTCTGGTGTGGGTGGGTGGGGAGAATACAGATCCAAGAAGGATGACAGAGGACTTAGTGGGGGTTGTATTGTTATATGGAAAACTGAGAAATATTATGCATGTACAAACTATTGTATTTACTGTCGAATGTAAAACACTAATTCCCCAATAAAGAAATTTAAATAAATAAATAAAAATAAACTGTTTAAAAAATAAAAGTGGGGGGGTAGCTGGAAGTAATGCACCAGGTTAAGCTACATAGTATGAAGCACAAGGACCTGAGCAAAGATCCCAGTTCGAGCCCCACCCCTCCCCCTGTGGTTTGCTATTTGCAGGGCGGATGCTTCACAAGTGATGAAGGAGGTCTGCAGTTGTCTTTCTCTCTCCCTCTCTATTTTCCCTTCCCCTCTCAATTTCTCTGTCCTATAAAAAAGTTTAAAATGGGGGGGGGGGTGGGCAGTAGCACACCGGGTTAAGAACTCAAGGACCCTGGTTCAAGACCCCAGCTCCCCACCCACGAAGTGGTCGCTTGCAAGTGGTGAAGCAAGTCTGCATGTATCTGTCTTTTTCTGCCCCTCTCTATCTTCACCTCCTCTCTCAATTTCTCTCTATCCTATACAACAACAGCAACAACAATGAGGTGGGGGCAGGGAATAGCCACCAGGAGCAACGGATTTGTAGTGCAAGCACCGAGCCCCAGCGATAAATAATAAAATAAAATAAAATAAAATAAAATAAAATAAAATAAAATAAAATAAAATAAAATAAAATAAAATAAAATAAAATATGACACTGAGATATCTTACCCAGGGCAGTGTCTGCATTGCCCAACTCACAGTGCCCTGGGGCAGGCTTTAGTACTATAGTCAGTCAGTCAGTCCATCGGTCATTCAGTCAGTCAGTAAATCAGTCTGTCTAAGAAAGTTGAACCACAGTGGTGAAGTTTCAGCAACAAAAATAATAATAGTCAGCAATCCAGAACCTTAGCAGCAGGTAAAGCACTTGCAAACATGAGGTCTAAGTCTGGTCCCAGACCTTACATATACCAGAGTGATACCTTAGTTCATCCTCCCAACCCCAAACACACACACACACACACACACACACACACACACACACACACACACACACACACACTCTATATATATATATATATATATATATATATATCCATCTCTCTCTCATAAATATTTTTAAAATTTTTTTAAAAATTAAAGGAACAGTTTGTCAATTTCTGGTCTAGAGCATAGTTATAAAATGTAGTCTTGGGGGTCAAGTGGTAGCACAGCAGGTTAAGCGCACATGGTGCAAAACGCAATGACCAGCTTAAGGATCCCGGTTACTTCACAGGCGGTGAAGCAGGTCTGCAGGTGTCTATCCTTCTCTCCCCCTCTCTGTCTTCCCCTCCTCTCTCCATTTCTCTCTGTCCTATCCAACAACAACGACTGCAGTAACAACAACAATAATAACCACAATGATAAAACAACAAAGGCAACAAAAGGGGAAAAAAAAAAAAAAACAGCTTCCAGGAGCAGTGGATTCATAGTGCAGGCACCGAGCCCCAGCAATAACCCTGGTGGAAAAAAAAAACATAAAATACAGTCTTGGGTTAGCACCAACTGAGATCTTCCTAGAAATACAAATTCTTAAGGCAAGGAGACAGTATAGTGGTTATGCAAGACTTCTACTCTGAGACTCTGAGATTTCAGATTGAATCCCCAGGACCACCACAGCCACAGATAAGCAGTACTCTGACTAAAAATAAAAATAATACAGGACGTGCCATGATAGATAAAGCATTGGAATCTTAAGTATGCAGTCCTGAGTCTAGTCACCAGCACTGAATATTCCAGAGGGATGCTCCATCTCTCTTACTAATAAGATAAACCTTTAATATAGCAGTACAATATTTTCTTAGAAAAATATTGAATCTGAAACTCTGGGGTTAAAGACTGAAACAATCAGTATTATAACAAATCTTCAAGGCGATGCATGCAAAAGCTTAAGGCTCTCTGGTTATGAAAAATAAACAAATTATGTAACCAATTACTGAAAATGCATTTGAAAACAGGATTATGAGATAAAAAAGCAAAGATACAATTCTGTGATTATTTTATTTGCTCAATCAGAAGCACTGTTTGACTTAACAGTCTGAAGCTGTACCACCCAGAAAGTAGTCTTTTAAGTATGTACTCTAGTCTATGGCCATACCACCCTGAACACGCCCGATCTCGTCTGATCTCCGAAGCTATGTACTCAAAGTATAAGGCCCCAGGTTTGATCACTGGTATCACATATGTCAGAGTGCTTTTCTGGTCCATTCACTTTCTCTCACTCAAAAACACACATTCATTAATAAGTAATTGTTTTTTCCACGAGGGTTATCATGGGTGTGCCTCAGTGCCAACACTACAAATCCACTGCTCTTGCTGCCATTTTTCATCTTTTCTTTCTTTTATGTTTTTGTTTTCCTTTCTTTCTTTGAACTACACTTGCTAGGACAGGGCAGAGAGAAATTGAGAAGGGAGCCCAGGTGGTGGCACACCTGGCTGAGCACACGTTACAGTGCGCAAGGTCCTGGGTTGGAGATCCCAGTCCCCACCTGCAGAGGGAAAGTTTTAGGAGTGGTGAAGCAGTGCTGCTGCAGATGTCTCTCTGTCTTTCTATCACCCACTTCCCTCTTGATTTCTGGCTGTCTCTATCCAATAAACAAACAAAGATAATAAAAAACTTAAAAGAGAGAAATTGAGAAGAGAGCAGATGCTAGTAAAGGGTTCCCCCTGTAGGTGGGGAACAGGGGCTCGAACCCATGGTCTTGTACACAGTAACATATGCACTTAACCAGGTACGCCAACTCCTGGCCCTCAAAAATTTTTTAAAAGAATCTGAAGCTGGTACAAGATCCTCACAAGTTATATAGTACTAACAGCATAAAGGTCCATGGTCTAATTTGCAAATTTGTAGAGATATATGAAAATTTCACAGCAGTCACAAAGGGAAGACTATTCAACTGACTAAGGAGAACCACAAAATAAAAGGACTAAAACAGCACAGTAAGGCTTCTATATTTAGCCAGGAAGATTCCATTACTTAAGAGATCCTCTTTCCAATCCCAACCTCTTGCTAGAAAAGAAACTTGAAAGAAATATGCAACTTATAAAATGATAATTCCCATATCTTTATAGTGGGACAGCAAAGACTGTGTCATGATTATTTGATTATTTAAATTACTTTAATTCAATATTTCCCTTTATATAATGGGATCATAAATTTTTGAGCATTTAAACCCAGAATATTTCAAAGTTATAGCTGTTCAAAATCCCACTTATGCTACATTAAGGTGTTATAAATTATTTTTTGTTACTGTAGTTAAGCAAACAAAAATTCTCAATATAATTTTCATGTTTACAGTTCTAGTTCTTTAACTCTAAAACCAATGTATAAAATATCTACAAGTACAAGAATAAAACTAGAGACTTTTCACTAACAACTTTCTGCTTTCAGGCCTGAGATAGCTTCCAGCTTTTCCAGTTCAACTCCAACCCCTAACTTCAGTCATTTAATTCTCACTGGTGGAGCAGCATGAAAGATTTTCCTGTTTACCTACAGTTAAACTAAAAGTCTTTGTACCTCGTTCTCCAAATATTTCTTTCCTTTAAACTTCCAGCAGCAATTTTTTTTTAAGCTAGAGACAGAGAGGCAGAGAGTGAGAAAGAACACAGGGACAAAGCTTCTTTCAATGTGCTGAGTGCTGAGCTGGAACCTGCATCGAGCACACAGTGAGGCAGCAAGCACACTAACCAAGTGAGCTATTTTGCAGGCCCAAACAGCATTACTCTTGATGCTCATTCAGCTGCTTCATTACTCTGTGTTTGAACTCTCTGATGCTACTGATAACTCTGAAGACCACCCTATGCCTAGTGCCCTAACTCTTTAAAAACTATGTGCTGTCTGGTTAATTGAGTATTTTCAGAAATGGGAGGTAGTCTTCCCTGTTCTGAGAAATGATAAGGTATCTGGTCCTTCTCCCTTCCTATTGGTTCCTTCCAAGGCTGTTACTGTTATACTGACCCTATTTTAGTTTTCATAATGGGATTCTGCAAAGTACTGTTGGCACAAATATAGGTTAATAGTGGGAATGTAGAGTCAGTGTGACCTCTCAGTATTCATCCATAATTATTTTATTTCACTTGAGTCATGTTCAATAGACAGATGGCTCTCTAGTTTCTAACAGCAATATTAAAGCTCTAGGACATAGGTAGGATTATATTGCTTCTGAACAGCCCTTTGTATTTTAACTCATGTCCCTGATGCTAAGACTTCTCCAGCAGTAAGACTATTGTATTAAAGTGAAAAGTGGTACTTGATAAATTTGCTTAGTTGATGTTTCAGGAGGAAAAGGTGCTAATTTTAGCAACAGAGATTGAGCCACTAGCTACTAGCTAATAAGCTAAGATCTGGAAGTTAAATAGATTCAATCCTTTTTTTTTTTCCTTAGGAAATTAGGTTAAATATATAGAGATAGTATGTAATACAATTGTTGATTTTAATGAGTAGATTGTGAACATGACAACATTAATATAATCCATATAGCTACATGAAAAAACACAAGAGTTTTTTTTTTTAATAAAGAGTACATAAAAACAATTATGGGGGGGCGGCAGTGGCGTACCCAATTATGCACACACATTACCATATGCAAGGACCAGGGTTTGAGTCATCACTCCCCATGAGTGGTGAAGCAGTGCTATAGATGTCTCTGAATCTCCCTCTCTATCTCCGCCATACCTCTCAATTTCTCTCAGTTTTATCAAGTAAAATAAAGGAAGAGGAAAGAAATAGGAAGAAAAAAAAAGTTTAGAAGATGCACCAAGAATGTACAAATATAATGCTCCTGATACTATGTCACTGTAACATTGCTTACCTTTGCTACTTATAGTGACTCAGTGTTGTAAACAATAAGACTTAGAATTCTTGTTTTACCTAATGAATCACTTTTTTTTTTTTTGCCTCCAAGGTTATCGATGGGGCTCAGTGCCTGCACCATGAATCCACTGCTCCTGGAGGGCTTTTTTTTTTCCTTCCCTTTTTTGTTGCCCTTGCTGTTGCAGCCTCGCTGTGGTTATTATTGTTGTTGATGTTGATGTCATTCGTTGTTGGATAGGATAGAGAGAAATGGAGAGAGGAGGGGAAGACAGGGAGGGGGAAAGAAAGATAGACACCTGCAGACTTGCTTCACCGCCTGTGAAGCGACTCCTGCAGGTGGGGAGCTGAGGACTCAGACCTGGATCCTTAAGCCGGTCCTTGCGCTTTGCGCCATGTGAGCTTAACCTGCTGAGCTACCACCCAACCCCCATGTGCAAGGGCCCAGGTTCAAGCTCCCAGCCCCCACCTGCAGGGCAGAAGCTTTACCATCATGAGGTACTACTGAAGGTGTCTTTCTTTCTCTCTCCCTCTCCTTTTTTTTAAAAAAAAATTATTTATTTCATCTGATAGGACAAAGAAATTGAGAGGGAGAGAGACATACCTACAGCTCTGCTTCACCTCTTGTGAAGCTTTCCCCCTGCCGGTGGGAACCAGGGGCTTGAACTCAGGTCCTTATGCCTGGTGACCCATGCACATAACCAAGTGTACTACTGCCCAGTACTTCTCTCTCCCTCTCAATCTCTCTCTGCCCTATTTAAGAAAATAAATCTATGGCATCAGGTGTTACAGCATGGGTTCAGCAAGCCAATGCCACCTTATGATTTCAGTATTTTTTGAACACTTCTATCACTGTGAAATTCTCTAAAACTGTACAGTATCCCATCAGGGTACTGAGCTTTATGCAATGCTATCTAATCCAAAGTAGCATAACTGGGTATCTGCCAATAACTAAGCATTCAAAATTATCCTCTCCTGAAACACACACACCCTAAAGTTGTTGTTGTTGTGATTTCCTCCTCGCTGGGACTAGAGTTTTCAAATAAAAAGGGAAGGAAGGGGGCAAATAAAAAATAACTCACATAGATAATGCAAAGGGGTCCACAGCAGGAGCACTGAGGCAGATCTGCAGGTGTCTTTCTCTAGCTCCCCAACCTCTCTCAATTTCTCTTTGTTTTATCTAATAAGGTAGAAAAAAACTGAAGAAAAAAAAAGGAGCAGTGGATTCACAGTGTGGCACTGAACCCCAGTGAGTAGAGACAAAAGAGAGAGAGAAAGAGAATACATCATGGGCCCCTTGGAATATACCTAAAATAGAACTACTAGCTTTTTCCAAAATGGAGACCCTAAATCTTCATCTGTAATATTCTTACCTTTAGATTTATGATTTAGTCAACAATTTATTTGGCTTTATATCTTAACTCTTTTTCAGCCACCAGGTTCCAGATGCTACCATGATGCCAACCTGACTTCCCTGAGCAGATAACCCACCACTGTGTCCTGGAGCCCCACCTCCCCAGAGCTCTGCTCCACTAGGGAAAGAGAGAGACAGTCTGGGAATATGGATTGACCTGTCAAAGCCCATGTTCAGCAGGGAAGCAACTACAGAAGCTAGACCTTCCACCTTCTGCATCCCATAATGATCCTGGAACCACACTCCCAGAGGGATAAAGACAGGAAAGCTTTCAAGGGAGGGGTTGGGATATGGAGTTCCCAACTGTGTGAAATTGTACCCCTCTTGTCCCATGGTCTTGTCAATATTTCCATTTTATAAATAAAAATAAAAAAACAGAACTTTCAAAAACCTATCACCAGAGTGTTAAGTGAGGACTAACTTTACTCAGAAAGAAGACAAAGTGGTGTGAAAGCTCCCAAGACTCTACTTCTCTGGTTTCCTTACTCATATATTCCCAAAGCCACTGACCATTAGTTATGAGAAGTAATTGAAATTTCCTCTTTTGCTCTCTTTGGTTTTTGCTTTCAATGTAGTGTTGGAGAATGAACCCAAGGTACAACACAAGTTACACCACAGCTGAGCTGCTCCCCAGGGAAACTATCTTTATTCTGCACTGTAGAGAGGGAGACAGAAGGTGAGAGACAGACTCAGAGAAAGGAGAGACACTACAGCACTACTTCACCGTTTATGGAGATTACCCTAGTGCCATTAGTGGTGCTCCCAGAACCTTGATGGCACAACGTGCACACTCCACTTGGTGAGTTAACTTCTGGTCCCTCCCTTTTTTAACTATATCAACAAAAATCAAGTTGAGAAGTTGGGGGAGTGGTTCAGTAAGAGAGCACGTGCCTTGCATGTGCAGGGCCCTATGTTCAATCCCCTGGTCCACATAAAAAAACAAGACAAAAACAAATTAAACACTGCATGTAATAGAGTGTTGCTCTAGCTTCCTTCCCTCTAGAAAGAGAGAAAGAGAAAAGAAAAATTAAGAAAACTATCTACTGGGGGTCAGGCAGTGGCACACCTGGTTAAGAGCACACAGTACTAATCGGAAAGACCCACATACGGATCTGGGTTCGAGTCCCTAGCTCCCCACCTACAGGGGGAGATGCTTCACAAACATTAAAGAAGGTCTGCAGGTATCTATCTTTCTCTCCCTCTTTTTTAATTTTTTTTGTTTTTTAGTTTTTAATTTTTTAACATTATTTTCCCTTTTGTTGCCCTTGTTTTTTTTATTGTTGTTGTAGTTATTATTGTTGTTGTTATTGATGTCATTGTTGTTGAATAGGACAGAAAGAAGTGGAGAGAGGAGGGGAAGACAGAGAGGAGGAGAGAAAGACACCTGCAGACCTGCTTCACCGCCTGTGAAGCGACTCCCCTACAGGTGGGGAGCCGGGGGCTCAACCGGGATCCTTATTCGGGTCCTTGCACTTCGCGCCTCTCTCTGCCTCTTTATCTCCCTCTCCTCTCTCAATTTTTCTTCGTCCTATTCAATAAAATGGAAAAGACGGTGGATTCATAGTGCTGGCACTGAGCCCCAGTAATAAGCCTAGAGGCAAAAAAAGAAAGGAAGGAAGGAAGGAAGGAAGGAAGTTAGGAAGGAAGGAAGGAATTTGTTTACCTGAATAGAGCTTAGAAATACTAAATACTTTTTTTAATGGGCTGAACATGTGGCCTATGGAGCGGAGCATCAGGCATTTAAAAAGAATCAAAAAGTATAGATTTAGAGAACTTCGCGATGAAAGGAAATTTTGTCAAATTCTTTTTTTTTTTTTTTTTAACCAGAGCACTGTTCAGCTCTGGTTTATGGTGGTGCGGGGGATTGAACCTGGGACACTGGAGCCTCAGGTATGAGAGTCTGTTTGCATAACCATTATGGTATCTACCCACTGCCCCAAACTCATTTTTAATCTAAAAAATAAAACAACTCTTTGAAATTATGTTCTTGCAAGATTCAAGAATTACATATAAAAACAAAAATCAATGAAATTTATAGCATATTTTGTCTTCTACCTTTTTCTTGTTCTTTTGTTTTAACTAGAGCACTCCTCATCTCCAACTCATGGTGGCACGGGATTGAATTTAGGGCCTTTGCTGCCTTAGGGAGGCAAGTGTTTTTTGCATTAACCATTATGCTATGCCCTGATGTTTGGTCTTTTAGGAGATTGCTTATTCTCTAAGAACCTATTCATGTTGTTAAAAATCTCATTAAAAGAACAGCTTCCATCTCTAACAATGTTTATAAACACTAATGCTATAATCACTACAATATTCATAAACATAATCTCTATAAACACAAACAACTCTTACTCTTTATCTAATGTGGTAAAAGGCATATAACAAAACAATTTCTGCTTTCAATAAGGAAATTCAAGGGCTGAGGAGATAAGATAAAGGTAGGATACTAGACGTTCACATCTGATGCCCCAGAGGTCACAGACTCATTTCCTGGCACCACCAAATGCCAAAGTTAAACAGTGTCTTGGTCTCTTTCTCTCTCCCCTTACATAAAACTTTTAAAAAAATTTTTTATTATCTTTATTTACTGGATAGAGACAGCCAGAAGTCAAGAGGAAGGGGGTGATAGAGAGGGAGAGAGACAGAGAGATACCTGCAGCCCTGCTTCACCACTTGCAAAGCTTTCCCCCTGCAAGTGGGGACCAGGGGCTCAAACCTGGGTCTTTGCGCATTGTAATAGTGCACTCAACCAGGTACACCACCACCCGGCCCCTACATAAAATATTTTAAATAATAAAATTGAGATAGTGCTATGTGGCCTTTCTGAAATTAAAATACAAATTTGAAGACTACTAGTGACCTATCCAAGATCTTAGGTAGAGGATCAGATAGTCTTGTTTTCCAACTAGTTTTGGGTTTGGTGTTTTTTTTTTTGTTTGTTTGTTTTTCCTTGTTTGTTTTGCCATCTGAGTTACTATTAGGGCTCAGTGACTTACACTATTCCACCACTCCCAGCAGTCTTAATTTTTTCTTTCCTCTAGATGCAGAAAAAAAAAAAAAAGAGAAAGAGATAAAAGAAATGCTGCTAGTTAAGCTTCCCCACTGCAGGTGCTCCCATGTGGTGGCCAGAGGCTCGAATTCAGGTCTTCACACATGGTAACATTCGCTCTACTGGGTGAGCCACCTGCTAGCCCGCTTCCCCATCAGTTCTAAGTCTATAGCTCAACATATGCCAGTGGAATTTTAAAAACAATGTAAAACTAGGGAGGGTGAGTGGTGACATACCTGGCTGAGCACACATGTTACAATGTGCAAGCCCCCAGAGTTCAAGCCCCCAGTTCCCACCTACAGGAGGCAAGCTTTGTGAGTGGTGAAGCAGTGTTGCAGGTATCTGTCTCTTTCCCTATCACCCCTTCCCTCTTGATTTCTGGATGTCTCTATCCAGTTAGTAAATAAAGATTTAAAAATATTTTTAAGAAAAGAATGTAAAATTTTCACTAGTTTCAATATCCAAGATTGTCTGAACTGTGCAAAGGCTGGCATTCTTCTTGGCTTGAATAAATGAGAACCAATGAGAACCAATTTGCATTAGCATACATATCACATGGAACTGGTTCATTTGCTCTAACCCACGCCTCTCTTTGGACCTGGGATAGAGAGCTCTGCACCTGGCCATTCTGGCTGAGTGCTCCTTCAGAGATACAGCCATTGACTGACTCTGGCCCACCAGGAAGGTGTGGACCTAGAGGGCACATCACTATGACAACTCCCCACAAGAGAACCAGCCTACTACTAGCACTGTGCTCTTCTCTAAGGTTACCTGGGATCCACCCAAAAACAGATATGAGAGTGGATATCTGCATAAGAATTACCACTCTGGGAGTCGGGAGGTAGTGCACGGGGTTAAGCGCAAGTGGCCCACGCAAAGCCCAAGGACCACCTTAAGGATCCCGGTTTGAGCTCCCCGCTCCCCACCTGCAGGGGAGTCCGCTTCACAAGCGGTGAAGCAGGTCTGCAGGTGTCTATCTTTCTCCTCCTCTCTGTCTTCCTCCTCTCTCCATTTCTCTCTGTCCTATCCAACAGTGACGACATCAGTAACAACAACAATAATAACTACAACAATAAAACAAGAGCAACAAAAGGGAATAAATAAAATATTTAAGAAAATTTTTTTTAAAAAAAGAATTACAACTCTACATCTACAAACCACAGCCCTCCATCTGAGCTGCTCAGCCAGCACACACACTTTGGCATATTACTGTTCTGGTTTGCCCTAAATGGCTTAGATTTGTCCTTGTTAGGCTGTGTAACTAGTGATGTCAACTTAATGAACAAAATATTGTCCCCGATTAAATATCAAATTATAGGGTTGGGGAAACAGCATAATAGTTATGGAAAAGACTTCCATGCCTGTGGCTCCAAGCTCCCAGGTTCAAACCCCACCACTACCATAAGCCAGAGCTGAGTAGTGCTCTGATATCTCTCTGTGTATCTCTCTCATTAAAATAAAATAACTAGGGAGTCGGGCTGTAGAGCAGAGGGTTAAGCGCAGGTGGCGCAAAGCACAAGGACCAGCATAAGGATCCCGGTTCGAGCCCCGGCTCCCCACCTGCAAGGGAGTCGCTTCACCGGCGTTGAAGCAGGTCTGCAGGTGTCTATCTTCCTCTCCTCCTCTCTGTCTTTCCCTCCTCTCTCCATTTCTCTCTGTCCTATCCAACAACGACAACAACAATAATAACTACAACAATAGAACAGCAAGGGAAACAAAGGGAATAAATAAATTAAATAAATATTTTTAAAAAATAAATAAAATAACTAAAGGGGGCTGGTAAAAGCGCACCAGGTTAAGCGCACATGGCGCAAAGCACAAAAACCAGCGTAAGGATCCGGGTCTGTATGTGTCTATCTTTCTCTCCCACTCTCTATCTTCCCCTCCACTCTCGATTTCTCTCTGTCCTATCCAACAACAACAGCAGCAACAACAATAAAAACAGTAACAACAACAATGGGGGGAAAAGATGGCCTCCAGGAGCAGTGGATTAGTAGTGTAGGTGCCAAGCCCCAGCGATCATCCTGGTGGCAAATAAAATACAATGACTAAAATATTTTAAAAATCATACAAACTCTTTTTTAAAACATAAAATTATAATGTTCATTTCAGAAAAGGGACAACCATGTGAGACAAACCAGAGGCAAGTTTATGGGGGGGGGAGGTGTTTATAGACATAGCCCTCCACACTCTCTGCTTAGTACCTTTAAAAAAAAAAAACCCTTAGATCCTCTTAACGATGATCTTAAAGTTCAACTAAATAATTTCCCATTTCAAAGACATAACTTTGAGACATAGCAAGCTGTTGTTCTTTTCTTCTGATTTCATGGATGCCCAGAAATACTAAGAGCAACAGGCACACTGCTAAAACGGAATATAAAATGATGAAATTATCCATTTAACAAGTTCAGCTACATAATCACCATATCCATGAGTTCTACCTATGTGCTCTTTAAAAAAATTAAGAAAGGCCTGACTCTTCCTACTATGGGAACCACATGCAGCAGATTCAGATGCTGAAGGAAACAGTGGTGTTAGGGCCACTCCTGTCCACCCAACAGATATTTATGCCAAAGACTGAAACTCACCACACATGGATACATGAAGTCAACTCTCGGATTTATTTGATTTGGCCCAGAAAAGACGCTTAAATATTGAAAATACTGACTCATTTTAAATGTGGGCTCACATGTAAAAACCCAGATTCCCAAGGTAAGGAGGTAGCTTACTAGAAAGAGTGCATACCTTACCCTTACCTTGTGAGAGGTCCAAAATCACAAGGGAACCCCACAACAGTAGGGAAAGCTCTAACAATGGTGGGGTAGTGAGTGCTGTGGTGGCACTCCCTCTATTTATCTTACTCTCTGTATTTTAAATAAAAGTAATTTTTTAAAAAGACAGCCCAGGAGCAGTGAAACTGTGTGTATACTATGCCTAGGAACTGTAGGAAAAAAAAAAAAAACAACTTGAGATTTCTACTTTACTCTTGAGAAATCTGAAACTCTGGTAACTTTGAGTTTAAATTCTATTAAGGCAGTTCCCAATTAAAGTTGAGTTGCACCTTGAGAAAAGACACCTTTTATATCATTTGCCATGATTTTCACTCAACTCTTGCCCAGGCATTACTCAAACGTAATGTTTGATTTATGCTTGAAAATTATCCTAATGGTGGACAACATCTGTTCTTCCAAATGAACAGTCTCTGCCAGAGATTCTTTTCTCTGCCAGGAACTCTCTGCTCTGCCAGGGCTTCTCTAGGTTGAGAACAGATAGAAATCCTTATCTTTAGATTGAAGACTCAACTGGGAGATGGTAATAAACAGGGAAAGTGAGGCATTATTTTCTTTTATCAAAAAACCATATGGTTTCCACTGCTCCAATAGTAATAAACAGGAAAAAATGAACCAAAGCATGTTATTTTTTCTAAGTAGTCTATTCAATCTCTAATAACTAAACATACAATGAAGGTATACAACACAAGGAATGTTGTTTACTGACGTACCAGTGAGTCTGCAAGGAACTCAACAGCCACGATTGAGAACTGAGGACGTCATAACTTCATACACAATTAAAGAAATTAGGTATAACGTACCATATGTCATACCTAAAAATAATAGATATAAAATAAACTATTTGTCAGGGGTTGACACCAAAATAATTATGCTAAGAGATTCTCATGCCTGAAGCGCTAAAGTCCCAAGTTCAATCCACACATCACCATAAACCAGAACTGAGCAGTACTCTGATAAAATAATAATAATAATAATAATATGAAGTCCGGAGGTAGCGCAGTGGGTTAAGCGCAGGTGGCCCAAAGCGCAAGGACCACCATAAGGATCCCGGTTCAAGTCCCCGGCTCCCCACCTACAGGGGAGTTGCTTCACAAGCGGTGAAGCAAGTCTGCAGGCATCTCTCTTTCTCTCCCCCTCTCTGTCTTCCCCTCCTCTCTCCATTTCTTTCTGTCCTATCTAACAACGACATCAATAACAACAATAATAATAATAACTACAACAACAATGAAAACCAACAATGGCAACAAAAGGGAAAATAAATAAATAAATATTAAAAATCTAATAATAATAGTAACTGATTAAAAAATTAAAAAGCTACCTGGAATCATAAAAGATTCCTTCAGAACCTGGAAAAATGCAATTTCTTCCTTTCTGACAAAAAACAAATTTCTTTTAATTCTAATAAAACAGTGGTTGTGAAAACGATCAGAAATAAATAATAGAGATCAGGTCAACTTCATCATATGTGACAGTGAAAAAGATGTTTCAAAACAAATAAGAATAAAATAAAACTCATTTGACTCTTGGTTACTGCCTTGATGCACTTTGTCAATTTTCCATAAATATAGCAGTGCTCCTCAAATAAAACTTCTCTTTTCACATTGCAAACTCTTGAGTTTAACGATACTGAACTAATTTACAAAATAACTAATGAGATCTAGCATAATGAACTTGCATTTTCCTTAAGGGTAGCTACAGGCTCTAGATGGCAAATTACTAGACAAACAGCTTATTATAGATACTAGAATAACAAATAAAGCAAAAAAGTAAAACCTTATTTATAGGATGTTTTTCTCATCTGACTCCTATTAATTTCCCAGCTACCACATGCTGCAACTGAGACTTTATTTATTTATATTTAGTCAACACTATGTTTCCAGACTCTAAAATACTTTGTAAACATTAAATAACGTGAGAATACACTTTGGGGACTTTTATATAATAAAAACTCTACATTTAAAAAAAAAATCCGTTTTCTAAAACACAATCACTCCTGTAAAGTTTGGTTTAGAATCCTCTTGGCATTGGATAAAGGCCCGCAAATGTTTTCAAGGAAGTGAAAATGTACTGTTTGACAACAAACACCTCCATTTAATACATTCTGGAGAAATGCTATTAGATAACAGACTGACCTCTTTCACAGTTCTGTCTTTGAAATCACCCAAGTAGGTATTGATCCTGACCCCAATTGCAAGGAAAAGTCTCCCTCTCCCTCTCCCTCTCCCTCTCCCTCTCCCTCTCCCTCTCCCTCTCCCTCTCCGTCTCCCTTTCCCTCTCCCTAACCATCTCTATCTCTCCTCTCTCTCCTCTTTCCCTCTCCCTCCCTATCTATTTAATTTCCTACTTGGCTACCTGACAACATCTAGTAACTTTCCCCCTAACCTCCACTGGGAAAATAGCCTCCTAGACCTGATACCTGCAGGTGCTACTGTGACAAGATCACAGTCCAACAGTAATAAGTGCTAAAGTGCAGGACCAGAACAAGACCAACAGTGAGTGTGGGACCTCCTGAATCCTCCGGGGGCGCGTCCCGGCTCCTCAGTCCTGGAGCTACTCCGCGCGCAGCCCGCACCCCCTGTCCCAGAAGGCGAGCTCCCCTCCTCCGGGTAGAAGGAGCGCAACCAGCGGTCTTCAAGCGCGCCACGTGGAGGGTGCGCCTCTGCAGGGGCACCACAGACGGTCCCTGGCGCCCAGGCCGTGCCACCTCCCGCGACTCCTGGGCTCCAAAGCCAACCACCACCACCCAATCCCCTAGCACCCCGAGCGCCGCGGTCTTGCCTGGTTGTGGTCCGTGGCGCGAAAAACGTGGCAGGCCATCTGCGACTCGGGGTCATCAGGCTGCGCCTTGATCAGGTAGGCGAAGTAGGTGAGGTCGTGGCTGTTGTGGATGAAGCGAGAGATGTGCTGCGCCTTGTGCTCGAAGATGAACACGCCGGGGTTGGGCTGCGCGGCCGCGGGGCCCACGCCCCCCGCCGCCCCGGCGCCCGCCGCGGGGATGCAGCGCAGGAAGGGCGCGCTGAGCACCAGAACAACCTCGCGAGCCGCCGGGGCCCCGCAGCCGCCCGCCTCAGGCTTCTGGCTGCGCCGGCGAATCTCGGCCATGAGCCAGGGGAGCATGGGCAGCGTGGTCCTGCGGTCCAGGCACGACCCCCCAACGTACCACAGCCGGAATCGCTTCCCAGGGCCCGGCTGCACTGGGGTGTCCGGATCGGGCTCCAGGGGGTGCGGGAACGGCTCGTCCTGAATACAGCTGGGGGGCTCCATAACTCGCGCCTCCGAGGGCACCGAGGCGGCGGGGCAAGCGCGTCGCTTCCTCAACTCCCGCGCTGAGGGCGGGCGGGTGCCGCCGAGACTGTGCCAAGTGCTGCCCCCACCTCCGCTCGGTGCGACCCCGAACTCCGCGCTTCACAGGCCCTGCCCCATGCGGCACTTCCCCGGGCGAGGCTGGGAGGCTCCGGCGCTGGGCACCGTGGGAGCGCCCGGCTGCGGGACTGGCAGGAGAGGGCGGGTTAAATCGACATCTTTCTTTCCCGGGCTCGCGCCTGCGGAGCGAACTTCCACGCACCCCACCCCACCCCACCCCACCCCTGCCTCCGCCGCGGTTCGGTTCGGTCGGAGGCTAACACCGAGGGCCCCGCACCGCCGTCTCCGCCGCCTGCTCGGGCTGCTGCAGAACCGCTGCGGCCAACGCGCTCGCCCCGGGCAGGCACGGGAGCTGGGCGGGGAATGGGGCTAGTGGGCGGGAGGGGGCTGGCTGGGGCGGAGCTGACGCCTACCAGGGTGACCGGCTGTCACCTGGAAGGTCGGGCTGCTGGCCTTCGGTGCGCTCAGTCCTTGAGAAGGGCCTGCGAGAACTACTCGGATGGAAAATAACAAAACAAAACGTGGCCTCGCCTGGGCCGCTCCGCCTCCTCCCGTCGCCACAGCCCAGCTCGCAGCTCCTCCTTCAAAGGCTCCGGTCCCTCCCTCACTCCTTCCTTCCAGCCTGCTGCTTTAGATCCCGTTGCTACTCCGCCTCCCGTCTGGCGGCCCGGGAGACTTGGCTATAAAGGCTTATCTGAGACGTCACCTCTCTGCCTCTTCCTCCGGCCCCTGCCCCAGCCCGCCCCTCCAGCCCGTCCTCGGAGTCTGTCCCTGGGGCAGTGACTCCAACCCTGAGGCAGGCATGGCCCTGGACCAACTGGATCTGTCCCCTGTCACCAACATCTTGGGTCTCTCCTGGACTTCTCTACCGCCCCCTGGAGTGGGGCCACTCTCAGTGGGGTGCTGGAAATTATTTTATAGTAAAGTTTGCTTGGTTTTCATTTCTTCTTAAGCCTGCACAATCGTTTCTGAATCTTTTTTAGTCTTTAAAAATACTTGTGTTTTAAACTGCAGCGTTATGTTAATTTAAATTTGTTTTCCTAAAAATTAAAGCACTGCATGTCAGACATGAATTTTTCTAACTCCTGATACTATCAACTTCTTCAAATACAAAGAAATTATACTTTATTCATCGTATGCAACCAGTTGAGAGCTAGTGTAGAGATTTATCACATACATACACGTATGTATGTATATTTCCGAGAGCAGATGAGACCCGGCATGTTCAAGGTGGTATGGCCGTAGATTGTATATTTCCAAGATATTGGGGGAATATTTCAGAGAAAATTTGCTTATTCTAATTTTAAAACAAAATTTCCTGCACCTTCACAAACTGCACTGTAATTCACTCTTTTTGCTGAATTAGGGTTAAGAATTTGATAACTAAGAGAGTGAAGTACTTGACTTTCTTCAAAGTGCTTGGAGAAATAATGAATAGACCTTTTTCTCGTTGTTTTTCTTTAAGGGTTTTTTTCTTCATCCTACTGAAGTAAAGTCATTGCAATCACTACCATTATTCTTCTGCTGAATTTCAGGCTGCACATTGATGACTGTCTTGCAACTAAGCACCTAGTCTCTAAGATGGAGACATTATCTATTGCTTGAATTCAGTCATCTGTCTTAACCACACCACTACTTTGAGTGAAACAGAGCTGTCTTCAAGAAGCTGAAAGGAAAAAAAAGCCAAAAAACCTTGGAACCTGTGCTGAAACCTTAACATGGTAGTAACTCTTACACAGATCTATCTTCATAGGCTATATATCTAAAATTTATACAAAAGAACAGAACAAAAAGATCTGGATATGCTGGGTGGTGGCACACCTGGTTAAGCGCATGTATTATAATGCACAAGAATCTGGGTTGGAGCCTCTATCCCCGCCTGCAGGGGAGAAAGCTTTACGGGTGGTAAAGCAGGGCTGCAGGTGTCTCTCTGTCTCTCTCCGTCTCTATCACCCCCTTCCCTCTTGATTTCTGGTTGTCTCTATCCAATTAAGATAATTAAAAAAATTTTTAAAAAGATCTGGAGAAAATGTAGAAATCTTATGATCCTACCAAATTGAGACTTAGATTAAAGAGGGGCCAGATGGTGGCTCACCTGGTTGAGTACTCAAGTTATAATGCACAAGCCCCCCCATACACACACCTGCAGGGGGGAAGTTTTGCAAGTGGTGAAGCAGTACTGCAGGTGTCTATCTCTCTTTTTCCCTCTATGTCTCCACCTCCTCTCTCAATTTCTGTCTCTAACCAATAAGAAGATAAAGATAATACAATATATAAATAAATAAATAAAAAGAAATAGCTACCAAGAGTCCAAGAGTGTTAACCCTGGTGGAAAAAAAAAAGTTAGACAGTAAAAAAAAACAATTGTTTCTTAATGCCAAAAAAAGTTGTTTTTTTGTGACAAAATAGCCTAAATGTGTCAACTTCCTATTCTTGAACACCTTTAACCTTTTCTTTTTTTTTTCAAGATTTTTATTTATTTATTCATGAACAAGATAGGAGAAGAGAGGAAAAGCCAGACATTACTCTCATACATTTGCTGCCAGGGATTAAACTCAGGGCCTCGTGCTTGAGAGTCCAGTGCTTTATCCACTGTGCCACTTCCTGGACCACCACCTTTAATCTTTTCTTTCATGTTTTTGTAACATTTAACTTACTGTTCATTAAGGAGCACTATTACTATTTACCATTATCTGATCCTGTCTGCATCCAGACTCATAATACGATAGTTTTTCCCTGCCCTCTTGAAATTAAGCACAGCCTTAAGAACTGCTTGGGCAGTAAAATGTGAACAGAAGTAATTTGGGTCACTTTTAACTTGAAAGCTCAATTGCCAAGAGTTAAGACTCCAGTTTTTCCCCTACAGTGATCATCAGGGAAGCACATCCCTGTGGAAGCTCCTCATGCTCAGAGCATCCCAGAATGCTGAGCCAGTGCACCAAGGACACCTGTCCTGGAGAGCTCCCCTTTTCACAGAAGACTTCTTATGAGTGAGAATGAACTTTCTGCACTTTTTAAATGTTTGGTTGGGATTACAGAGAATCAGCAAGTCTATGACATTTATGAAATGGTGGGTCAGCAGATCAACCTCTGACCCTCAATTCTTCCACTTTCAATTACACCCCAAAAAAGGGACAAAAACAAGCTCATAAAAAGTTTTTCCAGAGATAAGGAGACAGCATAACAGTTATGTAAATGACCTTCATGCCTGATGCTCCTGTAGCCCCAGGTTCAATCCCAGCACCACTTTAAGCCAAAGCTAAGCAAAGCACTGTTAACTCTCTCTGTCTCTTTCTCTCTGTATGTCTCTCATGAAAAATAAATAAAATATGGGGGTGAGCAGTAGCGCAGTGGATTAAGCACACATGAAGCAAAGCACAAGGACCAGCGTAAGCATCCCAGTTCGAGCCCCTGGCTCCCCACCCACAGGAGGGTCGCTTCACAGGCAGTGAAGCAGGTCTGCAGGTGTCTATCTTTCTCTCCCCCTCTCTATCTTTCCTTCCTCCATTTCTCTCTGTCCTATCCAACAACAATGACAACAATAACAACAATAATAATAACAATGATAAAAGGGAAAAAATATTCTCCAGGAGTAGTGGATTCGTAGTGCAGGCACTGAGCCCCAGCAATAACCCTGAAGGCAAAAATAATAATAATAATAATAAAATAAATAATATATATATGTATTTAAAAAGTGCTTTTCTGTATCATCATAAGCCCTTTTGTAAGTTTCTTCAAGACCTCACTATGAACAAACAATGGTATGGGTTGCTCCCACTCTCCAGAGAGAGCCTGGGTCATACTACTCTGCCACTCGAGGAAGATTGTTCTGAAGTGAGTGAAGCCTAGACTATTCCCAGCTGTGACCATGGATTGTGAATTCTGACAGGGACTCAGAGGTTGTACAGACTCTGGTGCTAAATATAAGTAAACATGAGTTCTGATTAACATGGTAAACAGTTACATTTATATATTTTCTTCAAGTTATAAAGCAATTATTTGCCCTAATCCTGATACCTAATTTTATTCTCAACACTTAAACCACCTTCACAGACAATATTTCTAGTCCACCCCCCATATTAGCTATCAAGTTCAAGCAAATATTACCAAGACATAGGCTCCTCAGAACATACCTATAATATACTCCCTAACTTCCTTCCACCCTAAAGTCCCTATTCTCATCTGCTCTATTCCTAATTTATTGGCTTCTGTTGATTAATTATTTTTAAGATTTTATTTATTTATGAGAAAGATAGGAGGAGAGAGAGAGAAAGAATCAAATATCACTCTGGCATGTGCTGCCAGGGTCTGAACTCAGGACCTCATGCTTCAGAGTCCAATGTTTTATCCACTGCACTTGCCTTCGTTGTTTTATTGTTGTAGTTACTATTGTTGTTGTCACTGTTAGATAGGACAGAGAGAAATGAAGAGAGGAGGGGAAGACAGAGAGGGGGAGTGAAAGATGGACACCTGCAGACCAGCTTCAACACTTGTGAAGTGACTCCCCTGCAGGTGGGGAGCCGGGGGCTCAAACTGGGATCCTTAGGCCAGTCCTTGCGCTTTGCACCACCTGTGCTTAACCTACTGTGCTACCGCCTAACTCCCTGATTAAATATTTTGTCCTGCTTTCCATCTTGCCTTTCAGCCTCTAAGTTCCAGGTGCTACTATGATTCCATCCTATTTCTCTGGGAAGACCTCACCAACGCTTCCTAGAACCCCACATCTCCAGAGCCCTACCTTACTACAGAAAAATACAAACAAGCTAGGGGTATAGATCAACCTGCCAATGCCCATGTCCAGCAGAGAAGAAATTATAGAATCCAGAGCTCCCACCTTCTGCGCCCCTAAAGAATTGTGGTCCATTATCTCAGAGGAGTAAATGTTAGGAAAAGTAAACCAGAGGACACTGCACCCCATTCCACATTTGACACCAGGAATCTTGTTTTTATAACATCAGTGAAAGGAAAGAAAATCTGGAAAACACCAGAGAAAGCCAGGCACTATTTCTCCTATCAGAGAGAAGAGGAAAAAAAGGAAAGACACCCAAAAGTAGTAATAGGTATAGGAGTGACTTAGAAAGGAAGGGAAGTCTGGTGGTGGGAATTGTGTGGAGTTGTACCCCTCTTATCCTATGGTTTTTGTCAGTGTTTCCTTTTTATAAATAAAAAATTTTAAAAAAGAAAAAGAAAGGAAGGGAAGGCAGGATCGTTGAAAAAAATAGGAAAAAATATATATAGAATCAGCCCATATCGGTGACCTTGGGAGAACTACTGCAGTTTCTAATGAAGTGGATGGGGTCACAGAACTCTGGTAGTGGGAACCGTATGGAATTACATCCCTATTATCTAGAAATGTTGTAAATCAATATTAAATCACTAATAAAAATTAGAAAAGCGTTTCCAACAATCTGCCAGAAATATCTTCTGAAGACTGTCCTAGATATTTCTACATAGGATTCCCAAAAGGGAACACTAAGCATATATATATATATATTTGCCTCCAGGGTTATTGCTGGAGCTCGGTGCTTGCACTACAAATCCATTGTTCCTGGAAACTATATTTTCCCTTTTGTTGCCCTTGTTTATCGTTGTTGTTATTATTATTGCTGTTTTTTGTCATTGGTTAGGACAGAGAGAAATCGAGAGAGGAAGGGAAGACAGAGTAGGGGAGAGAAAGGTAGGCACCTGCAGACCTGCTTCACCACTTGTGAAGTGACCCTCCTTCCAGGCAGGGAGCCGGCGGCTAGAACCGCGATCCTTACTCTGGTCCTTGAGCTTGGCAGCATATGCGCTTAACCTGCTGTGCTACCCGCCCGACTGCCCCCCCCCCAAGCATCTTTTAAATAAATGCCCCTCTAATGTTTCCATCTAAATCAGTGGTCTAAGTATTCGAATTTACAACATTTAATCAATCATAATTTTAAAATGTATACCATGGCCGTATTTAAAGTGTATACACCCTGTATATACAAACCACATGCCTTAATGAGGCCTTGGATTTGATTTCCATTATGACTCCATAGATGGTGGAGCAATGCCATAGTCTCTCCTCTTTTTGTGCTATCTTTCTTTCTAAAATCATGAATAGAAAACTGGACTGGAAAAGCTGCGCAGCAGTAGCATGCATATGTGAGACACTGACTTCATTTCCCTGGTGAGATACATATATCACATGAACAATATAAGGACTTGATATTGTGCAATGGCCTAAAACTATAAGATTGTTATGATCTTATTATTATTATTATTATTATTTTACCAGAGCACTACTCACCTCTGGCTTGTTGTATTGCAGGAGATTGAACCTGGAGACTATGGAGCCTCAGGCATTAAGAGTATTTTTGCATAATTATTATGCTACCTCCACCACAAACTCTTAACTTGTTACCTTGCTTCCAAACCTGAGCTCATGCTCATGATTGTATATGTGTTTATTCTCTCTCTCTCTCCCCCAGTTCTGTTCTGCCACATTTATTTTTCAACAAAATAGTTCCATTGGATTGTGTAATTGCTTTGTCATGCATGTGACCAAAGCATGAGCCTGCCCTCCACTATATTGGAGGTAGCACTGGTGCTTGGCGTCTTTCCCTCTCTCTAAGTAAAATTAATAAAAATAATAAAGCTTAAACTAAAATACATTTCATACAGCTCAGAGAAGTACTTCCAGTCTTGTATTTGCCTCTCCCTTCTCCTCCCCTCTACATGCATTCTCTCCAGTCCCAAGTGGATTATATGCTCCTGTCTTTATGTGGCTTCATGGACGTCTCCCTAACTGTTCTTGACTGCTACCACTCCACAACTTCAGCTTCTTCCACAGTGCTCACCTTGAATACCCACCATTGTTTAAGAGCCAAATCAAAGAGCATCTCTTCTATGAAAATACTTACTTCCCCAGTCAGAGTTGGCCCTCTCTTACTTGTTCTGGGGTTGTTTGTTTGTTTGTTGTTTTCTGTTTGGTTGGTTTGGGTTTTGTTTTGGCTATGCTGAAGTCTTTCATAGTCATTATTCTCTGCTCCTGAGATGATTTTTTCATTCTTATTAAAACTTCAAAGAACTAAGAGAAACAGAACAAGAAAGAAAGACATGTCACTGTGCTCTGTGAAGCTTTCCCTTATGTGCTATATGATGCTCCCGTGCTGCGCTGGGTCACAAACCAGGATCCTAGAGCATGATGAGGCATGTGCTTCACCCTGTTCTGTACTCTGGACCTTCTTTTGCTCTTTTTTAACTCACTCCTCTATTATACTTTTTTTTTTTCCTCCAGGGTTATTGCTGGGCTGGTGCCCACACCATGAATCCACCGCTCCTGGAGGCCATTTTTCCCCCTTTTTCAAATGGAGAGAGGAGGGGAAGACAGAGAGAGAGGGGAGAGAAAGATAGACACCTGCAGACCTGCTTCACCGCCCGCGAAAGCGACTCCTCTGCAGGTGGGGAGCCAGGGGCTCGAACCGGGATCCTTATGCCGGTCCCTGCGCTTTGCGCCACGTGCGCTTAACCCACTGCGCCACCGCCCGACTCCCCTCTATTATACTTCTTGTCACAGTCCTTATAGTTGTTGGGTGGTTTATCTGTGTCCCTTACTATAAAGAGCACAGCTTTGGAGAAGGGGTTGTTTTCACATATTTCTAAAAGAAAAAATATAACACCTGACAGTAAATTAAAATACCAAACGAATGGACAGAAATAAATGCATAGCAAGTTATAATTTATGAAACTAAATCTTAAAAAATTTAATAGGACAGAAGTAATATTCCAAATGATTAAAAAACTAATCTCACTTAAACATATTAAATATATCTACCAGGTGATTATAATATGCTAATAACCAATACCTTCTACCTCAGATTGTCATGGAGTTCCGACTGAGATTAGTGTTGTTATGCCCAGAGGTTCGAGTCCCGATCTCACGCAAAGAAGACCACAATCACATGCAATAGCAACAGCCTTTATTAGGAAGCTTAAGCTTAGGCCACCGACACCCTTCCAAGCAAAGGGAGAGTATGCGACCTCGATCACTTCTTTTTATAGTCATCACAGGGTGGGCACAGGTAGAAATATCCACACGGAACAAGAACAGTTGGCTTCGGGTCAACAGCTGCTCTCAATATTTGGGGCCCCTCTTCAACCCGACAGTGTATAAGCATTTGTGACTGAATACAATTCTGAGATAAAAACAAGCTTCTCCTCCTCCAGTAGTTCCTTCTTCCTTTGACCTTCCCCAGCTCAGGCAGCCAGGCATTGCAACCTCACCACTTCAGGGAAAGATGACACAGCAGAACACAGAAAACAAAAGAGTTCATTCTTTGCTTTCAAGTTTCAAAAGCTAGGTAGGAACCTGGAAAATGATTTACAATTCATGCTGAGAGTCAGCTTTTCTGGCTTTCAGCACTAAACAAAGTTTTCTGAAGCGTTGGAGATGAAAAGAGGAAATAAATAAGGGACTGGTACAAAGAAACAGGTATAAAATGTGTTACTATGGGAGTCGGGCTGTAGCGCGGCGGGTTAAGCGCAGGTGGCGCAAAGCACGAGGACCAGCATAAGGATCCCGGTTCGAACACCGGCTCCCCACCCGCAGGGGAGTCGCTTCACAGGCGGTGAAGCAGATCTGCAGGTGTCTATCTTTCTCTCCTCCTCTCTGTCTTCCCTTCCTCTCTCCATTTCTCTCTGTCCTATCCAACAACGACAACAACAATAATAACTACAACAATAAAACAACAAGGGCAACAAAAGGGAATAAATAAATAAAATAAATTTAAAAAATGTGTTACTATAAAAGAAAAAGATGGGGGCTGGGTAGTAAGCATAAAGACCCGTGATCAAGCCCCCATCCCACCTGCATAGGGGAAGCTTCATGCAATTAAGTAGTTCCTCTACTGCCTTTCTCTCTCCCTCTATCTGCTTGTACTCTGTCAGTTTCTGTCTTATTAAAAAAAATGACCACTAGGAGCAGTGGACTCATAATGCTGGTACTGAGTCCCAGCAATAACCCTGGTGGTAAAACATAAATAAATACATAAAACAAATGGAAAAGAAAAGGAGAGAGCAAACAAAAATAAAAGTCCAGTAAATGTAAAAGTTAAAATACTATTAATAAAATAAATCCAAATAATAACTATAGTAAATATAAATTAATTGATAAAAACAAAAGATCAAGATGTAAAGATTTAGAAACATTTAAAATCAAACATTACTTTTAAAACATAAGGCTAGAAGGGTCATGAAAAAGGAAAAGGTAGAAGGCAGCAGCTCACCTGCTAGAGTGCACTAGGACCTACGTCTGAGTCTCCAGGTACCACATGGAACACCTGCAGAGGAGAAACTCTCTCTGTCTCTCACTCTCTCTCTCTTAAAACTTTTTATTTAATATTTATTTATTTATTTATTTGTTATTGGATAGAGATAGAGAGAAATTGAGAGGGGAGGGTGAGATACTGAGAGGGAGACAGAGAGACATTTCCACTTGTGAAGCTTTTCCCCTGCAGTGGGGACCAGGGGCTTGAACCTGGGTCCTTGCACACTGTAATCTGTGCACTTAACCAAGTGTGCCACCACCTCACGACTCCTCCTCTCTCTCTCTTTCTCTCTTCTCTCTCTCTCTCTCTCTCTCTCCCTCTATTTTAAAAGAGAGAGAGAGAGAGAAATGACAACTGAGAACAGGGGAGTTCTGTAGGCAGTAACCCTGGTGGTAAACAGTCAATAAAAAACTTGGGAGGAGGGCACTGGATGGTAGGATACCTGGTTTAGCGCACATATTACAATGTGTAGGGACCCAGGTTCAAGTCCCCAGTCCCCCCTTATAGGAGGAAAACTTTAGAAGTGGTAAAGCAGTGCTGCAGATGTCTCTCTGTCTCTCCTCTCTGTATCTCCTTTCCTCTTGGTTTCTGGCTGTCACTATCAAATAAACAAAAAAAATTAAAAATGTAAGAGGAAGAGGAGAAGGAGAAGGAGAAGGAGAAGGAGAAGGAGAAGGAGAAGAAGAAGAAGAAGAAGAAGAAGAAGAAGAAGAAGAAGAAGAAGAAGAAAGACACGAGAGATGACACAGAAGATGAAGCCTTGACTTTTAAAGCATGCAGTACTGGATTTAACTGCAGCACCCCATGTGCCAGAGTGATGCTTAAGTTCTCTTTCTCCCATTAACAAATTAAGTGTGGAAACGGTGTTCTGCTCTCATTCTCTTTCAAAAAATAATTAATTAGGACCAGCAAAATAGCTCACTTGGAATAGGGCAATGCTTTGACATATCCGTGACCCAGGTTCAAGCCCAGCCCCCACTCCACTGAAATTCACCATGCTACTGTGATCTCTTTCACTGTCTTTCTACCTTCCTATATCTATCTTTTTAAAAAAAATTTAAATAAAGAGTATTGACAAACATGTAGGCAAGAACCAGGAGTTAGAACATGGGGTGGAATACACAATTTACCACACACAAAGACCCAGCTCTGGACCTCTAAAAGCACTTAGGAGCACCAAGCATACTACCAAGAGAGATAGAACAGTGCCACAATGTGTTTCTTTCTCACTATTTCCTTCTCTCCTTCTGTATGAAGCTAAAAAAGAGAAAAGTCTTCCAGGGAATAATGGAATAATGCAGGTGTGAAGCTTTGCAAGAAGGGGGGAAAAAAGTTGTGGGCAGAAATAATGGAACAAAAGGGGACAATCAAGGAAGTGTGGGATTTCAGCAGTGTATGATATTAAGATGCATATTACTGAAAAGTCTAAAGTAAAGCCTGTGGGAGCCACTACCTTGCAGAACCTGGAGTTGTTGAGAGGCACACTTATTGCTTGAGATATGGCACTGGGCAGGGAGGTAGCAGAGAAGCTGCCCTGCTGTCCTCCACTGACATCCTCCAGCAGTGTCCTTCCCACTATATTAGCCAAAGGAACAGAGATGGTAAAGTACTAAGAGGACAACATTCCAGAGCTAAGGCAAGGTAAAGACAACATATCTTGGCTAACGAATGCAGAGTAACTAGCACAAGTATTAAGGTGAGGAAGATTTAGTAATATTGCAGATAGGTATTTTAAATGCACAAATATATTTCCTGGTGGGGAGTTAACTGTGCTCTATTTATTTATATAGGTTCTGTACTTTTTGTTTGTTTGTTTTGTTTTCCATTCCCCACCAGGGTGATCACTCTGACTCAGTGCCTACACAGCAAATCCACCATTCCCAGTGCCCAGTGCCCAGTGGATATGGGTATATATATATATATATATATATATATATATATATATATATGGAGAGAGAGAGAGAGAGAGGAGAGAGAGAGAAGGGGAATGGAGAGTGAGAGAGAGACTGAGAGACACATGCAGCTATGCAGACTGCACATGAAGCATCTCCCTCCAGGGTTAGGGAGGGACCAAGGCTTAAAACTGGGTCCTTGCACATGATAACATATGCACTCAACCAGGTACATCACCACCCAACCGTAGGTTCTGTATCTTATAAATAAAAATTTTAAAAGAGTTTCAAGAGTCAAGCAGTGGTGTACCCAGTTAAGTGGACGTAGTACTAGGCATGAGGACCCGTGTTCAAGCCTCACTCTCCATCTGCAGCAGGGATACTTCACAAGCTATGAAACAGGTTTACAGGTCTCTTATTTCCCCTTCCCCTCTCAATTTCTCTCTGTTCTATTGAATAAAAATAAAAAAGAAATGGCTGCTGGGATTGATGGATTCATAGCTCCAGCACTGAACCTCGGCTGTAACCCTGGAGGCAGAGAGAGGGAGGGAGGGAGAAAGAGAGAGAGAGAGAGAGACAGAGAGAGAGAGAGAGAGAAACAGAGAGAGAGATTGAAAATAAGGACTAAAAAATCTTTCTGCGATCATTTTTGAGTTACAAAAACGATTACCACCATCTCCTTTACAATGTAACCTTAACTCAAGGGAATAGAAACTATTGAGTTTTTATTTTTCATGGTTGTTGTGATAATGTATATATATTCTACATCAGTATTTCATGAAAATGTGTCATAATATTTGTTATGATTAATGATTTCACACACCTACATTGTAGTATATACCTTGCATTATGATGGATGACTAAGACACTCACTATAAACCTAATAGATGTATTATGTTACTCCACTGGAATTTAATTGGCATGAAATAGACAACTAATCAGGACATGTTAGTACATTTACTTTGATTTCCTCCTTATAAAAGTATTCAAATGGGAGTCAGACGGTAGTGCAGCAGGTTAAACGCACATGGCGCAAAGCTTAAGGGCTGGGGTAAGGACCTGGGTTCGAGCTCCCATCTCCTTACCTGCAGGAGGTCGCTTCGCAAGCGGTGCAGCAGGTCTGCAGGTGTCTCTCTTTCTGTCCTCCTCTCTGTCTTCCCCTATTCTCTCCATTTCCCTCTGTCCTATCCAACAACAACAGCTATGACAACAATAACTACAACAAGCACAACAAGGGCAACAAAAAGGGGAAAAATAGCCTCCAGGAGTAGTGGATTCATGGTGCAGGCACTGAGCCCCAGCAATAACCCTGGAGGCCAAAAAAATATATATTCAAATAAGGTAATCTTTGTGAGTTCAACAACTTCCTATCTAAACACAATGTAAGTTTTCTTACATGATATGGACGATAAAGTGTCAGGAGCTGATGGCATCAACTATAGAGTGTTGATAATGAGAAGACAAAATTGCCTAGTAAACCCTAGGGAACATCAACATTTAAGATAAGTGTGGACAGAAAGTCTAACTTTAAAGAGAAAGAAGAGATAAAGGGGGGCTAGGTGGTGGTGCACTCCACTGAGTATTGAGTGCACATGTTATAGTTCACAAGGACCCAGGTTCAAGCCCCTGGTCCCTAAATGCATGGGGCAGAAGCTTCACAAGTGGTGAAGCAGCCCTGCAAGTGTCTCTCTCCATTCCTCTTTATCTCCTCCTTCCACTTCAGTTTCTTTCTGTCTCTTTCCAATCAATTAATTAAATTTATCTTAAAGGCTAAGAAATACGGAGCTCAGGGAGATAGCTTTATATATTAGAGCCCAGAATTTAAATGCCTGAGGCTCCGGAAATCACAGGTGCGATCCCCAGTGCCACCATAAGCCAGAACCGAGAAGTACTCTGGTCTCTCTCTACATGGGAAGAATGTGTTGTCATAGAAACCCAGCAATTGGACCTGTCTTATCCTATGGTCTTGTCAATCATTATTAAATTAGTAAAATAATAATAATAATAATGATGAGGAAAGGATATGAACAAAATCTTCACCAAAGAGAAACAAAGATCCAACAGACACATGAAAAAAATGTTCAAAGTCACTGGTTAACAGAGAAAAGAAACAAAGTCAACAAAGAGATACAAAAGGAGGAGAAGGAGAAAAGGAGGAGGAGAAGGGGAAGGAGGAGGAGGAGGAGGAGGAAGAAGAAGGAAGAGGAGGAGGAGGAGGAGGAGGAGGAGGAGGGGAATGGGAAGAAGAAACAAAGAAGCCTACCATGAAAAAAAAGGAGCAGTTCTCATTTTTAAACACTGCAGGCTGGGTGGTGGCACACTTAGTTGAGTACATATGTTACCATGAGCAAGGACCTGGGTTCAAGCTCCTGTTCCCCACCTGCAGAGGAAAAGCTTTGCAAGTGGTTAAGCAGGTCTGCAGGTATCTCTTTGTCTCTACCCCCTTTTTCTCCCCCTTCCCTCTTGATTTCTGATTGTTTCCATCCAATAAATAAATAAAGATAATAAAAAAAATTTAAAGACACACGCACATAGATATGACACTGCATACAGATCAAATAAGGTGAGTACTGAAGTGGTTCCGATGAATTTTGCTACAGTCAGTTTACTGGTAACCACAGTGAAAACATTTTTACTAGGAGCTACAAGAACAGAATCTTGAACACAGTTGGTTGTCAAATGAATGCAGCTTAGAGACATAAAAACTATTAAGTGGTGGTCTGGGAAGTGGCGTAGTGATAAAGCTTTGGACTCTTAAGCATGAGGTCCCAAGTTCGATCCCCGGCAGCACATGTGCCAGAGTCATGTCTGGTTCTTTCTCTCTCCTCCTACCTTTCTCATAAATAAAAATAAACTCTTAAAAAAAAACACTATTAAATGTAGGGGGCCAGGTGATGGCACACCTGGTTGAGTGCCTATGTCACAAAGCTCAAGGACCTGTGCTCAACCCCCCAATCCCCACCTGTAAGAGAAAAACATCACAGGTGGTGAAGCAGTGCTGCAGGTATTTCTCTCCCTCTCTCCCTCTCTATATCTCCCTTACTTTCGATTCCTGGCTGTCTCTATCAAATAAAGATAATAAAAATAAAAATAAAAAACTAAGTATAAGCAAAGGTTTAGAGGTACTTGCTTTGAAAAAGCTAGTACATGAAAAAATGGAAGGGTGGTGTGAGGAAAGTTTTTTTTAACTTGGTTTGATTTTTTTGTTTTTTAAAAAACTTCATTAGTTATTTAATATTGATTTTTAATGTTATAGTATTATTATTATTATTTTACCTACAGAGTTACTGCTAGGCTCTATGCCTGCACTACTTATTCATTGCTCCTGGAGGCCATTTTCCCATTTTGTTGTCCTTGTTGTTGTTGTTGTTGTTGTCAGTGTTGTTATTGTTGTTGGATACGACAGAGAGAAATCAAGAGAGGAGGGGAAGACGGGGAGAGAAGGATAGACACCTGTAGACCTGCTTCACAGCCTGTGAAGGGACACCTCCCCCCAGGGAACCACTCCCCCCCACCACCCCCACCCCCCTCACCCCCTCCAGGGAGCCCAGGGCTCAAACAGTAATTCTTACACTGGTCCTTGCACTTCTCACCATGTGTGCTTAATCTGCTGCTCTACCACCCAGCCCCCAATTTAATATTGATTTACAAGCTTATGAGATACAGAGGTATAATTCTGCACCATACCCATCCCACCACTAGAGTCTGGTGTCCCTATTCTCCTCACTGGAAACTGCAGCAGTTCTTCCAAAGTCACAGATACAGGTTAACTAGTATTTCTATTATTACATATATATATATTTGCCCTCTATGGTCCTGCCTTCTCTTCCCTTCTAAGTCACATCTATACCTACTGTGACTTCTCAAATGTCCTTCCATTTTTTCCCTCTTCTCTCTCCAGGTGTTGATGGAATTAGAGTTCAGAGCCCTCTGGTCACCTTAACACTTCTTCCCCTCTGAGAGTATGGACCAAAATTCTTTTTTGGGAGCAGAAGGTGGAAGTTCTGGCTTCTGTAATTGCTTCTCTGCTGTACATGGTCTTAGCAGGTTGATCCATACTCCCAGCCTATTTCTATCTTTCCTTAGTGGAATAGGGCCCTGGAAAGGTAAAGCTGCAGAGCACATTGCTGAGGTCTTCTGCCTAGGGAAGTCAGGATGGATTCATAGTGGCATCTGCAACTTGGTGGCTGAAAGGAGGTAAGATATAAAGCAAAATAAAACATTTAATAAACATTCCTGTTTAGGAACTAAAAGGTAGGATCAGTCTTCCTCAAGTGGCATAGTAAGATGACCCAGCTTCCATTTATAGTAGGGCAAGGGGTATGCCCACAAGAGGGCTTATGATAACATTCTTGATGGAAGTACCTAGTTATGGTGGAGAGAGGGATCTATTAGAGGTCTAGTCCTATAATATCAGTATGGAAATCTAAGGATTCCCTGACTAGGGCCCCAGATAATAAAGTAGCTTGATATTGACCAAAAGAGCCATCATTAAGTGAGCCAGTCTCTTGCCCTTATCTAGCATTTGTAGTGTTTTCTTTATCTGAAAAGCTTAGACTTTCTCCTATTTATTAAAATGTTGATTGCCATTTGTTCTATATAAACAGGTATTAGGTTTGTGGGGTCTGGCCTCAAGTTAGGTAGGAAATACACCTAGGATTTTATTGGAGTCTAAATTAACCTTAAGTTTTACTGCATTTACTTGTTTGATGATTCTAATAAAGGTCATCATAGGGACTAATTTTCCTTTAGTTGATATATATTTGCCAGTATATCTCTTTTTTAAATATTTATTTATGTATTCCCTTTTTTTGTTGCCTTTGTTTTATTGTTGTTGTTATTGATGTCATCGTTGTTGGATAGGACAGAGAGAAATGGAGAGAGGAGGGGAAGACAGAGGGGAGAGAGAAAGATAGACACCTGCAGACCTGTTTCACTGCATGTGAAGCAATTCCCCCTGCAGATAGGGAGCCAGGGGCTTGAACTGGGATCCTTACACCGGTCGTTGTGCTTTGCCCTCAGGGTTATCTCTGGGGTTCAGTGCTGGCACTATGATTCCACTGCTCCTGGAGCCCTTTTTTTTTTTTTAATTTTATTGGATAGGACAGAGAGAAATTGAGAGGTGAGAGTGAGATAGAGAAGGAAAGAGACAGAGAGACACCTGCAGACTGGCTTCAAGGCTTGTAAAGTGGCCCGCCCTGCAGTTGGGGAGAGCCAGAGACTCGAACAGGCATTCTTTCACAGGTCTTTGCGCTTCATACTATGTGCACGTAATAACAAAGTGCACCAATGCCCAGCCCCCATATTCTCTGCTTTAAATTAATTCTCACTCTTTTTTGTTTTATTGATTTAATTATGAATGACAAGTCCACTGGATAAGACAGGCACAATTCCATACAATTCCCACCACCAGAGTCCAGTATCCCACCCCCTGCATTAAAAGCTTTCCTATACTTTATCCCTCTGGGAGCATGGATCCAGGATCATTATGGGGTGCAGAGAGTGGAAAGTCTGGCTTCTATAATTACTTCTCTGCTGACATGGGCATTGGCAGGTTGATCCATACTACCAGCCTGTTTCTATCTTTCCTTAGTGTGTCAGGACTCTGGAGAGGTGGGATTCCAAGACACATTGGTGAGGTCCTCTGTCCAGGGAAGTCAAGTTGGCATCATGGTAGCATCTGCAACTTGGTGATAGAGTACTAGAGCTGAAAGGTTGGCATTCCATGCCTAGCGTCTCTGGACACAATCTGAAGTGAAACGTATCAAGGCGGTACTGGTTGCATTGTTTTGGCTGAGCTCAGCAGATGCGGAATCACATGGCATGGATCAAGAGAAGCATGTAGGAAAATGAGTCACACCTCAGAGGTCTTAGCACTGGAGAAATATGGCTTTTATAAAGAATGGGGAAGGTTCCTGCTGTCTTAGAGTTTAAGAAGGCAATAGATAGTTATTATTGTAACCAAGTTATTTGGGGATTTAGTTTACTTTGAAAAATCCCGTGGTTAGGATTTGCTGTGTCATACAAGACCTCATCATGATTTATGTCATTTAATGGTATTTACATACATAGCTATATCTTATACAGTGACAAAACCAGTTGTTTCTGGTCTCCCTAGTCTAAGATTATAGGTTATTTAATATTTTAAAGAAATAGTTATAATTAGGAATGTATTAATAATTCGAGCCCCCTGTTAAGATTCATTCAGGTTACCAACTTAAAACCTTAAGTGCTTAGGTTGAAGGAATATTTACTCAGAACTGGAGTCTATGCATCAAAAAGTTCAAGATACTCTGTTTTTCCCCCTCTCATATTTATAGGACTACAAGTTAATTGGAGTGTATATTAACACCATTCCCACCACCAAAAGTTGTGTCCCTACCCTGATCCCCCTATAGTGAAGCTGAAAATCTGCCCTCACCCTCTACCCAGAGTCTTGTACTTTGGTGAAATACTCCAAACTCAGTCAAATTCTACTTTGTGTTGGCCTGTCTGTGCTTCTTTCTCAACTTCTGTTTATAAGTGGGATCATCCCATACTTGACTTTCTCTTTCTGGCTTACCTCACGTGACATAATTCCTTCTAGCTCTATCTGAGAAGGGTCAGAGAAGGTAGGTTCATTATTCTTAATAGCTGAGTAGTATTCCATTTAGTATATATACCACAACTTTCTCAGCCATCTGTTGTTGGGCACGTGGTTTGTTTCCAGGTTTTGGGTATTACAAATTGTGCTGCTATGAACATTGGTGTACATCTATCTTTTTGTTTGGGTGTGATCGAGTTCTTAGGATATAACCCTAGGAAAGGTAATACTAGTCATATAGAAGGTCCATTTCTAGTTTTGTGAGGGTTCTCCAGGCTGTTCTCCACAGGGGTTGGTCCAATTTACATTACATTACATTACAATTTACATTACAGTTTATATTACAGTGTAGGAGGGTTCCTTTGTCCCCACATTTGTTGCTGCTGTCATTTTTATGTATGGCATTCTCACAGGAGTGAGGTGGTATCTCATTGTTGTTTATTTGCATTTCTCTGACAACCAGTGACCTAAACAATTTTTCACATGTCTGTTGGCCTTTTGTATCTCTTCTGTAGTGAATATTCTGTTTATATCCTCTCCCCACTTTTGGATTAGATCATTTGCTTTTTTGTTGCTGAGTTTGGTGAGCTCTTTATATATTTTGGTTATTTGCCTCTTGTCTGATGTATGGAATGTAGAGATCTTTTCCCATTCTATTAGGGGTCTCTTTGTTTGGGTGATGGTTTCTTTTGCTGTGCAGAAGTTTCCTAATTTGATGTAGTTCCATTGATTTGTTTCTGATTTAGTCTTTCTTATAATTGGGTCTGTATCATCAAAGATGCCCTTGAGGTTTAGATGAGAAAGTGTTCTGTCAATATTTTCCTCTAAGTATTTCATAGTTTGTGGTCTAACATCCAGGTCCTTGATCCATTTGGAGCTGACTTTTGTTTCTGGTGAGATAAAGTGGTTCAGTTTCATACTTCTGCATGTTTCTTTATTATTATTATTATTATTTCCTTTCCGCCCCCTTTTGTTGCCCTTGTTTTTTTTTATTGTTGTTGTAGTTATTATTATTGCTGTTGTTATTGATGTCGTCATTGTAGGCTAGGACAGAGAGAAATGGAAAGAGGAAGGGAAGGAGGGGAGGAAGATGGACACCTGCAGAACTGCTTCACCTCCTGTGAAGCGACTCCCCTACAGGTGGGGAGCAAGGGGCTCCAACTGGGATCCTTATGCCGGTCCTTGCGCTTTGTGCCACGTGCGCTTAACCCGCTGCGCTACCGCCCCACCCCCACTTCTTCATGTTTCAACCCAGTTTTCCTAGCACCATTTATTGAACAGACCTTCCTTGGTCCATTTAATAGTTTGGGCCCCCTTATCAAAAATTAGGTGTCCGTAGGTATGGGGGGCGGTTAATTCTCACTCTTGATATGTTGCTTAAAGAAAAAAAAAAGACGGTGGGAATAAGAAGGGCTATTCTTTTTTTCTTCGTGTTATTTTGCAGAAATAACAGAAGAATCCTAGGACAAGGAAGCTAAACAATCTATCTTGTTGGGCCCTCCCCACTATATAAATACAGAGGAAAGTATTTCATTTTCAAAATAAGCCAACCCCATGCAATTCTATTATAAGGATAATGAGAGCAAGGGGGCAGAATGAAATCTCCACAAACCATGATGAAAACACATCAGGAAAGACATGACAACAAATCGTGAAGCTTTAAAATCTAACACTTCAAAATAATCTAAAATTAAGGAAAATATTAAAACTATGAAAGAGAGGGGCCAGCTGGTGGCACACATGTTTTAAGTGCTCACAATACAGTGTGCAGGGACTCAGGTTCAAACCCCTGGACCCCACCTGCAGAGGGAAAGCTTCACAAGTGGTGAAGCAGGTGTCTCTCTGTTTCTCTCCCTCTCTACCTCCCCTCCCCTCTCAATTTCTTACTATATCTATCCAATAATAAATTAATTGAAACTATGAAAGAGTAATAAACTAGCATTAAGGAATTAAAACAAATAGCAAGGCCAGATTATCAAGTTATAAAACAAGGAAGCCAACCAAGGCTACTGCTGATTTCTCTGTGTTTTTCATCAGAAACAATGTCCCTTCAGAAACATCGACTTGAGCCCATTATTCCCTAGGCTGGCCTCTCCTTCACATTGGCCTTCAGCAGAGCTAGATGCAGTAAAATTTTTAAGTACTTGATGATTTTCCTTCAACAATATGCCAGTGAGAAGACAAAAGAAAGTGAAACAAAGGAAATGTAAAACCTTGAGAAAGGCTTGCTTATGTAAAAAAAAAAAATGACTGATATCATAGGGTGAAGAGAAAAACATATTGTAGAGCCGGAAAAAATTCAAATGTCCAACTGGGTGAATCAAACAAGTTCAAGAGTCTTCTGAGCCTGAAATGATCTTATTATAGACCTAAATGAAAAGAACAGACACTCGAGAAGAAGGTAATAAATACAGTCAAACATTGAGAGCTACTAGAAATACTGGTCCTTCAGGATTGGTATTCGGTGTCTGTTTATTGGAGGAATGAAGTCCTCATGGCAAAGACTGAAAGTGCAAAATTGACCAATATATACAACATCACCATAAAAAATACTGGTTTGTAAGGTGAACCCAAGGCCTACTAGTCTAAATGCATATCTGACAATGTAGAAATGTGTGGTACAAAGCACAAAACAAGATTTCTGATATTGAACAGTCTATGGCTCTCCTAGTTCAGAAATGATGCTATAAGATGGTGAGCTTTCTCAAGGTTTTACATTTCCTTTATTTCACTTTCTTTTGAGTTAAGCTGTAGCGCAGAGGGTCAAGCACACGTGGCACAAAGCTCAAGGACCCGTGGAAGGAGCCAGGTTGGAGCACCCCGCCCCACCTCCCCACCTGCGGGGGGGGGGGGGTGGTGGCTTCACATGCGGTGAAGCAGGTCTGCAGGTGTCTTATCTTTCTCTCCCGTGTTCCCCTCCTTTCTCCGTTTCTCTCTGTCCTATCCAACAACGATGACAACAATAATAACAACAACAATAAAACAACAAGGGAAACAAAGGGGAATAAATAAATAAATATTTAAAAAGATAGTGAGCTTATAGAAAGTTATTGGGTTAAGCCTTTAGAAGGTGGACCTAGGGAGCTGGGGCGATAGTTCAGCGGGTTAAGCGCATGTGGTGCAAAGCGTGGGGACCGGCTTAAGTATCCCAGTTCGAGCCCCTGGCTCCCCACCTGCAGGGAAGTCACTTCACATGTGGTGAAGCAGATATGCAGATGTCTGTCTTTCTCTCCCCCTCTCTGTCTTTCCCTCCTCTCTCCATTTCTCTCTGTCCTATCTAACAACAATGACATCAGTGACAACAACAATAATAACTACAACAACAATAAAAAAAAAACAAGGGCAACAAAAGGGAAAATAAATGGAAAAAAAGGAGGACCTATTTATCATACTAACATGTGAGATAACATGATTTCTATATATGTTCTATATAAGCAATGGAACAACTATTCTTTAATGACTGTCTTTTTTTTAATCATCAGGGTAGGGAGAAAGCTCACCTACACAATCAGAAATACACCTTTAATTTATAGAAGACAATTTACAGCAGCCCAGGAGGTGGAACTGTGAATGGGGTGTTGGACTCTCAAATATGAGGTACTAAGTTTGATCCCCAGCATCGAATGTGCCAGAACGCTATTATGGTTTTCTCTCTCTCTCTTTCTCTCTCTCTCCCACCCCTCTCTCTTTCATTAATATATCTAAAAATAAGAAAAAAAAATTACGGTGACTTTGAGCATGAGTTAGAGGGGATCAAACAATGGTTATATAATTTTCACCCAATCTTTTGTTCTTCCTTTATTTCCAGATAACAACTTAGGGATATTTACTTATTTATTTAGTCTCTAGGGTTATCGTTGGGGCTTGGTGCTTGCAGTATAAAGCCACTGTTCCTGGCCATTTCCCCCCCATTTTGTTGCACTTGTTGTTGGATAGGACAGTGAGAAACTGAGAGAGGAAGGGAAGACAGAGAGGGGGAGAGAAACATAGATACCTGCAGACCTGCTTCACCACTTGTGAATGCTTTTTTTAATTTTATTTACTTATTTTTTTTGCCTTCAGGATTATCGATGGGGCTCAGTGCCTGCACTGAGAATCCACTACTCCTGGCGGTCTTTTTTTTTTTTTTTTTTTGGATAGGACAGAGAGAAATTGAGAGAGGAGGGGCAGGTAGAGAGGGAGAGAGAAAGACACCTGCAGACCTGTTTACCATTCATGAAGCATCCACCGTGCAGGTGGGGAGCCAGAAGCTTGAACCCGGATCCTTGTGCAGGCCCTTGTGCTTAGTACTATGTGTGCCTAGCTGGGTGTGCCACTCCCTAATTCCCCTCTTTTGATTTTATATTCATGTGGCAAGTATTTATTATAGCATTATTATATTATATATATTATTATATATAGCATTATTATTATAGCAAGTATTTATTATATCACCTGCCACCATCATAGTTCCATATTTGGATTTAAAACTTCCTCTTAAGTGAATCTTATTTTGAAACAAAAAGAATACACACACATATCGAAAGAGAGATATGGTAAGTGATGGATAGATACAGATAGTGGGGGGGGGGCAGGCAATGGCACATTAGGTTGAGCACACAAGACTATACACAAGGAACTTGGTTAAAGACCTTTATCCCCTCGCACATTAAAGCCCCTGACCCCCTCGCACATTGTAATATGTGTGCTCAACCAAGTGCACCATCACCTGGCCCCCTGTAATTTCGTTTAAGCTATTTCAGTCAAGGGTCAGGAGAAACCTCACCCAGTAGAGCACATGCCTTAGCATATGTGAAACCCTCATTCAAGTTCTGATATTAGTTCAGAGCACCATATTGGAATATCACTACATTAAGGGAGGAAAGTTCTAGATGGTGAAGAAGTTCTGCAATCCCTCTTCTTCTCTCTCTTTCATATGTATATATGGTGTGTGTGTGTGTGTGTGTGTGTGTGTGTGTGTGTGTGTGTGTGAGTGTGTGTGTGGTATGTATGAAAGTCAGTTTAGTTTAGAACTGGTGGAACACCCATGTTCATGTTCAAGACCTCAGAACCAGCAAAAACAAAAGAAAGCAAATTGGTATTTTCAAATGACTTGAGTGTATAATTGTATTTGGAAATTTGCTAAAATAAAATGATCATCTTTTATTTCCAGTATAATTATGGAACAAACTCCTTTCACATTCATGTATCACTAGTCAAAATATAAAAAACTCACCATCTGGCTCACAGTGTACTTTAATTATGACAGTGTGATTTAGCCCAGCTGCATGATAAAAATTGCTTTGTAATGTATCTTGGTCTTTCATCTTGGAGTCTGGGTGAATATATTTGTAAGCTAAAAATGATAATGTCTTTTTCTATTTTCTACAGCATGGCAAATCCCATGATTAAAGACAATAGTTTATTATGGAAATTTTCATTCAAATATGAAATACAATATAATAATAAGTTAAAATATATAGAGGACCAAATAAAATAACTTACCTTTTATCTACACCACCCCTAACTACTTTCGTCTCTTCTCAAATATTTTTAAACAAATTTCATTTATCATGTCATTTCATCTATAAATATTTCAGCATTTGAAAGATATTATACTGCCACAACTAAAGTTTTTTTTTTTTTTTTCCAGATGAAAAACAGAGTGAGGAGACATTCCACAGAAGCTTCCCCTTTGCCTGCTGCTACTGTTTGTGCCCTGGGAGCTGGAACCTCAGTCCACATGCACAGTTGAATATGTGCTCTGCCTGACGTGCTATCTCCCAGCCCCCACAAATAACTTTTTTTTTTTTCACCAGGGTTATGACTAAAGTTCTCACTGGTACTATGAATCCACTGCTACTGGTAGCTTTTTGTTGTTTCTCCTTTCTATTTTATTTGGTAGGACAGAGAGAAATTAAGAGAAGAGCGAGAGAGAAAAATAGATACCTGCAGCCATAATTTGCTGTTCTCAAGGCATCTTCCCCTGCAAGTGGAGAATGGGGCTCTAACCCAGGTCCCTGTGCATGGTAATATATTCATCCAACTGTGCGCCACCACCCAGACCCTAAAATAACATTTTTAAAAAATATTTATTTATTTATTCCCTTTTGTTGCCCTTGTTTTTTTTTTGTTTTTTTTTTTTAATTGTAGTTATTCTAGTTGTCGTCATTGTTGGATAGGACAGAGAGAAATGGAGAGAGGAGGGGAAGACAGACAGGGGGAGAGAAAGATAGACATCTGCAGACCTGCTTCACCGCCTGTGAAGCGTGTCCCCTACAGGTGGGGAGCTGGGGGCTTGAACCAGGATCCTTAAGGTGGTCCTTGCGCTTTGTGCCACATGCGCTTAACCCACTGCGCTACCACTCGACTCCCTAAAATAACATGTTTAATATCACAACTACTTAACTAGTGTTCACATTTCACTGATCATCTTTTAATTTCTTTTACAATATATTTGAATTAAAATTTAAATAAGCCCATACACTATAATAGATGGATACATCTTTTAATAAAACCTCCCCCCCTTTTGCCCAGAGCTTCACTGCTCTAGGTGTATCTTTCTCTCCCCCTCTCTGTCTTCCCATCCCCTCTTGATTTCTCTCTGTCCTATCCAACAACAATGACAGCAATAACAACAATAAACAACAAGGGCAACAAAAGGGAAAACATAGCCTTCAGGAGTAATGGATTTGTAGTGCAGGCACTGAGCCCCAGCAATAACCCTTGAGATAAAAAAAAAAAAGGAAAGAAAAAGAAAAAGAAAAAATAAAGAAAGGGAAAAAGAAAGGAAGGAAGAGAGAAAGAAAGAAAGAAAGAAAGAAAGAAAGAAAGAAAGAAAGAAAGGAAGGAAGAAGAGAGGGGGATGGCCACCAGAAATGATGGAGCTATGCAGATGCAGAGTCCCAGCAGTAACCTTGACCAAAAAAGATAATAGTAGCTACTTCAAAGGGATATTAAGAGGGTGAAATAAATGAATATTTGTAAAGCATGCTGGCACACAGAGAATAAAATTGTGTGTTTGGGGGTTGGAAAAAGCTCCCCAGCTAATTCGTATTCATCCTATAGTTTGAAAAACATATGAGATGGAGAAAGTTCTCAGTGGATATGGCACATCTCATTATATGTGAGGACCTAGGTTCAGTCCCCAGCATGGCATGGGAGTACCAGGAACAGCACCAATGGAACTCCATAGGTCTCCAAGCATAATATTCTGGTATCGCCCCATCTCTTTGGTCTCTTCATCTCTAAGATAAAGGAAGAAGTGCAAGCAAAGCAACACGCTGCTACATCGTCTTTGCTTCTCAAATGCACCTCAGTCTCATTTTCTTCAAAATCCTTGGCTTTTGGTATATTAGACATTAGCATGCATATAATTGGTGAATGATGATATATCTGTATTAGAAAACAAGGGTTTTTTCAGTCAATGGGTAGCATTTTCTGTTTGTTTTTCTTGCCATGCAGGCTTTAAAAAACATTTGTTTATTTATTGGATAGAGACAGCCAGTAATTGAGAGGGAAGGGGTGATAGAGAGGGAAAGATGTAAGACACCTGCAGCCCTGCTTCACCGCTTGCAAGCTTTCCTCCTGTAAGAGGGAATCGGGGGGCTTGAACATGGGTCCTTGTGCAATGTAGCATGTGCACTCAACCAGGTGCATACCATTTGGCCCCAATAGGTAGCATTTTTATCTAGAAATAAAAAGTATCTTGTTCCCCACCCCATGAGGCCCCCTAAGGTAAGCTACTTGCATAGTGTGAAGGCATTAGCCTGTGTGGATAGGAAACAGCAGAATTTGTTTCTCTAGGATTTCCCATTTGTTGTTATTCCCTTGAAAACTCCTATAGCCAGAATACTAATTTCTGTCTGAATTCCTCAGACCTGCCACCTAAATTATCACAACTTAGACTCTAAACTCTTTCTCCATGTTGCAGTTATTGTCTTAATAATAGCAGTTTTTTTTTTTTCATGGCACCACTTGAATATTCCTTTTTCCTTTCCCTTGGCAGAGAAATGTGAAACACAGTAATTGTAGGTGCTTTACATTAATAAATGTTCTTCATATGCTAAAAGACTGCCTAACCAAAGATTAATTAATGGCTATTTTCTTAGAGGTCACTTGAAATTCAAAAGAACATAAATCAAGATAAAATTCATCATGCTATGCAATCCATTACACTTAGTGTTTCTGTGTGGTGGAAAATGGTAAAAAATGGTTAAAGCAAGTTAAAATATTTCCCTTTCCTTGTCTGCTATTTGTTTTTAATTTTGTTATTATTATTATTGTTGTTGTTGTCACCAATGTATAATTGGGGCTTTGTAACTGTAGAATCCTACAACTCTAAGTGGCCATTTTTTCTTTTTTCTTTTCATAGAAGATGACAGAAATAGAAGAAGAAACAGACAGAGAGGAGAAATACTTGAAGCAATGCTTCACCACTCATAAAGTTACTCCCCCATGACTGGGGATGGGAGCTTGAGGCTGGGTCCTTACTCATGATAACCTGTGCACTTTACTTAGTGTAGCACCACTCACCCCTCTCCAAATGTTTCTCTTTCCAAATATAGGCCCTACTATGGAGATAGCTCATCGTTTTATTTTTATTTTTTTTATATTTATTTAATTTATTTATTCCCTTTTGTTGCCCTTGTTGTTTTATTGTTGTAGTTATTATTGTTGTTGTTGTTGTTGGATAGAACAGAGAGAAATGGAGAGAGGGAGGGGAAGACAGAGAGGAGGAGAGAAAGATAGACACTTGCAGACCTGCTTCACCACCTGTGAAGCAACTCCCCTGCAGGTGGGGAGCCGGGGTTCGAACCGGGATCCTTATGCCGGTCTTTGTGCTTTGTGCCACCTGCGCTTAGCCCGCTGCACTACAGCCCGACTCCCAGTTCATCGTTTTAGTGCATACCTGAGACTCCAGAGAACACAGGTTCAATCACCAGTACCACCTTATGCCAGAGCTGAATGGTGTTTTGGCTCTTTTTCCTTCCTGTTTCATTCTTTCTTACAATAAATTATTAAGTAAATCTTTTTTAAATTATTTGTTTGTTTGTTTGTTTTTATTTTTGCCTCCAGGGTGATTGCTGGGACTCTGTGCCTGCACCACACATCCACTTCTCTTGGAGGCTATTTTTTTCCCCTTTTGTTGCCCTTGCTGTTTATCTTTGTTGTTATTATTGTTGTTATTGTTATTGCTGTTGGATAGGGTAGAGAGAAATGGAGAGAAGAGGGGAAGACAGAAAGGGGGAGAGAAAGATACCTGCAGACCTGTTTCACCACTTGTGAAGCAACTCCCCCCCCCCCCCCGCAGGTGGGGAGATGGAGGCTTGAACCTGGATCCTTGCACAAGACCTTGTGTGCTTAACTCAGTGTTCCACTGCCTGATCTCCCCAAGTCTGGGAATTCTTTCATGCAAGCCCTGTACCCTATAGCTTCCTAGTTCTAATTAGTGAATTCTTGATCAGTGTAGCAGAATTTACACTCTGATTCTTCATTTCATAAGAATGAATGAAATGTGAATGTTAATATTAATGAACTAGTATAATATATATATTACTTTAAGAAATATATAAGAAACTACATAGAAAGTTACCACTAGAATTTTTGATATATTTAATTATTCTTATGTAGAAAATAATTAAGATAGCTTTTTTTTTTCTGTTTACACTAAAAAGGCCTGCATACAAGGCCAACATCTGGGAACTTGGTTTTAAGGAACATTCCCACCATTAACTGATATGAATGTGTCAGTGTGTCTAAACACTTTGCACAAATAATATATCATGCAAACACATGCATTCCTTCTGTGATTCTGAAATTTGGGGATATGCCAGGAAGTGAGTGCCTATATATTCAGCCCCCATAATAACCTTGGGTGTTGAGTTGCTAATGAGCTTCTGTGGTTGGCATTTTTTTCCCACAGTTTATCACAATTTGTTGCTTGAGAAATTATGTGTGACTCTACCAGAAGAGGAATCTTGGAAGCTTAGATCTGTTCTATTCCCCCTTCCCCATGCCTTTTATTTTTTGCTAATTATGATTTGTGTCTGTTTTCTGTAACAAATGGTAGCACTTAGTATGACTATATGCTCAATGAGTCCTCAAAATTAAGGGTAGTCTGTATGGCTCCCAACACAGATATGTGTGTGTGTATTACTTTTTTTATTTAAAGAACTTTTGTGATTTTTTAAAATATTCATTTATTTATTCCCTTTTATTGCCCTTGTTGTTTTATTGTTGTTATTGATGCCATTGTTGTTGGATAGGACAGAGAGAAATGGAGAGAGAAGGGGAAGACAGAGGGGGGAAAGAAAGATAGATACCTGCAGACCTGCTTCACTGCTTGTGACGCCACTCCCCTGCAGGTGGGGAGCCGGGAGCTCACACTGACATCCTTACGCCGGTCCTTGCGCTTTGCGTGGGCCACCTGTGCTTAACCCACTGCGCTACTGCCTGACTCCCCATTTTTTAAATTTGTGGTTAATAGTGGCTTACAAGATTGTAAAATTACAGGGTATAGTTCTATACCACCCACCATCAAAGTTTTGTGTTACCATTATCCCACCACATAAACATAACCATCATGATGTGATGGGAATATTTTAGTTCTAGCATTACATTATTTTCTTGGTAATCAATTTGAGTCTTTTTATAGTATGGTATATTTTATAATGATCTTATTTCTGATTTGCTTTCTCTTCATTATCTTGATATTTCTTTTTTCTAATTTTATTTATAAAAAGGAAACACTGACAAAAACCATAGGATAAGAGGGGTACAAGTCAGGAAGTTGGGCGGTAGCGCAGTGAGTTAAGCATACGTGGCACAAAGTGCAAGGACCAGCCAAAGGATTCCACTTGGAGTCCCCGGCTCCCCACCTGCAGGGGAGTCGCTTCACAGGCAGTGAAGCAGGTCTGCAGGTGTCTGTCTTTCTCTCCCCTTCTCTGTCTTCCCCTCCTCTTTCCATTTCTCTCTGTCCTATCCAACAATGATGACATTAATAACAACAACAATAATAACTACAACAACAATAAAAAACAAGGACAACAAAAGGGAAAATAAATTCTAAAAACTTAACAACAGAGAGGGGTACAACTCTGTGGGAATATGTGAAAGCTTGGTAGAGTTTAGGTAATCTATCCCATCCTTGGATTGAGGTCTGGAAAGACACCCCCCTTGTTAGCCTCTCTCCTTAGAGATAAGACAAGAGGGAAAAGTCTCCCATATGCAGTTTCTCCTTGTTTAGTAGGGAAAAGTCTCCCAGACTCAATTTCTCCTTGTTTTTCTCCCAAGATCACAGAAAGCCTACAGGCCTCTCACACTTAGTTTCTCCCTGCTAGCAGCAGGCCAAATGGTTGCCTGCTTTAGGGTTCACTCAAAGTTCACACATCCACTTCACCTTTTGATCACAAAGGAGAACACACTCTATCATACACCCCTAACACCAGACAATGAAACTCCAAAATCTTATTTCCTTGTAATCTTTGATATCTGTGATTTACATCAAGCTTTGTTTTTCTTTTCTCTACCTCACCTTACTAGTTTAACCCTATGCTTCTCTCAAATGCCTTTACATAATTAAAGTGCCTGCATCATGGAGACTAATTGTCTTGACCTTTATATATCGCATCAATTCTTGTCATACCAGCCCCCTACCATAGGGGCAAGCTGACCTTTAATAAACCTGTAATTTCTAACATATTTGAAAAATGTTCTTTGTTTAACTCTCTCTATAAGCCTATACCCATCCCTAAATAAAACGAGTGTTTGTACCAGAATACTCCGAGTCCTCCTTTCTGTATCACGCGGTCCCTGAGAGCCGATGAGGGAGGATCAGAGGCTTGCCCCCTGGCTAAATCCCCTCCATGGGAGTGCCAGCACAGCTCCACACAATTCCCTCCACCAGAACTCCGTATCCCATCGCCTCCCCTGATAGCTTTCTTATTCTTTTGTTGTTGTTGTTGTTGTTCTTTTTATATTTATTTTTTATTTTCCCTTTTGTTGCCCTTGTTGTGGTTATTGATGCCATTGTTATTGGCTAGAACAGAGAGAAATGGAAAGAGGAGGGGAAGACAGAGAGGGGGAGAGAAAGACAGACACCCGCAGACCTGCTTCACCACTTGTGAAGCAACTCCCCTACAGGTTGGGAGCCGGGGACTCAAACCCGGATCCTTACACTGGTCCTTGAGCTTTGTGCCTAACCTGCGCTTAACCCACTGTGCCACTGCCCGACTCCCGGCTTTCCTATTCTTTACCCCTCTGGGAGTATGGACCCAGAACCATTCTGGGGTACAGAAGGTGGAAGGTCTGGCTTCTGTAACTGCTTCCCAGCTGAACATGGGCGTTGGCAGGTCAATCCATACTTCCAACCTGTCTCTCTCTTTCCCTAATGGGGCAGAGTTCTGGGGAAGTAGTGCTCCAGGACACAATGGTGGGGTTGTCTGCCCAGGGAAGTCAGGTTGGCATCATGGTAGAATTTAGAACCTGATGGCTGAAAAAAAAAAAAGAGGTAAGATATAAAGCAGAACAAATTGTTGACTAATCATGAACTTTAAGGCTGGAATATTGCAGATGAAGATTTGGGGTCTCCGTTTTGAAGATAGCTAGTAGGCCTATATAAGCCCACATTTTACATTATGGCTTTCATATTTCTCTAAGTAAGAATAGAATCATAAGAGAACCTAACCTGGTTTTAAAAGAAATGTTACTGTGAGGATTAGTACTTTGGTCCTCAACATACATAACAGGTAAGTGTATAAATAATGAAAATTTAGGCCCAGTGATAACCCTGATGACAATAAAAATAAAAAATAAAGAACAGTACCCTAAGAAGTAGACATTTGTTTAACAATGAATGCAAATTTATTAGTAATATTTCCTTATTCATATTTTCAATAAACCCTAAGTATCTTATTTTAGCTCTTTGATTGTATGTGCTATTATCTTGTTTTGTTTTTGAACAGAGCACTGTGCAGTTCTGGCTATATTGTTAGTATCACGGATCAAATCTGGGAACTCTGTCTTATTGTATAGCAAACTGACCAGCTGAACTTTTCAATTTTATTTTCATTGCCACCAGGATTATTGCTTGGGCTTGATGACTGCACAGAGAATCCACCACTCTCAGTGGCCATTCACCACACACACACACACACACACACACACACACACACACACACACACACAATGGTTTTATTTGATAGGACAGAGAGAAATTGAGAGGGGAGAGGGAGATGAGAGAGAAAGACACCTGCAGAGCTGCTTCAGAGCTTGTGAAGTTTCCTGCCTGCAAGTGAGGGGTGGGGGATGGGGGAACTCTAACACATGGTTACCATGTTACATGTTCTACCACTGGCCCCACCAGTAGATTTTATTATTATTATTGTTATTGTTATTATTATTATGTGTTATTAAACTCTTAACAGATAATAATAACTGGAAACTCTCTTTCCACTACTATATCCCAAGTGATTAGTGCTTCACATATCAAAAGCATTCAATATATACTTGTTGAAGAAGAAGCATTATAGTCTACTTTGCCTTTATATTTTTCAGTGTAAATGAATAAAAAGAAAATCTGAGTTCTCTTCTAGTCTTCATCTACCACCAAAGTTCTGTGTTGAGCTTTTTGATTTTCTATTCTTTTTTTTAAAATTTTTTTTTAATATTTTATTTTATTCATTTATTCCCTTTTGTTGCCCTTGTTGTTTTATTGTTGTAGTTATTATTGTTGTTGTCGTCGTTGTTGGATAGGACAGAGAGAAATGGGGAGAGGAGGGGAAGACAGAGAGGAGGAGAGAAAGATAGACACCTGCAGACCTGCTTCACCGCCTGTGAAGCGACTCCCCTGCAGGTGGGGAGCCGGGGTTCAAACCGGGATCCTTATGCCAGTCCTTGTGCTTTGTGCCACCTGCGCTTAACCCGCTGCGCTACAGCCCGACTCCCTTGATTTTCTATTCTGATTGAGTTTTTTTGAATTTCAAAACTAAGCTTTAGATATTGAGCTGGTGTTATTATCCTAGCCCCCATTATCCATAGTAAAATTCTATATACATCATAGCTTTTGATGCATGCATGGTTTTGTTTTTGTTTTCTTGTTTTTACTTCAGAAGCATAAACCTGAATATTAGATGAATTATTTAATAGTAGTCCTTGGTTTGTGACACACATTGTGTTACAAACATTTATTTATGGTGTTCTGTGTACTGTTAGTGACTCACTTTCCCCTCAGTACAGTATCATATTGTGAAGACACTCCACTACTTATCAGTTTTTCTATCCATGTCATGGGGGTCATCGTTAATTGTTTGCTACTATGACCATTTATGAAGATAAATGAGCAAGAGTTACAGCAATGGAATGGCTGCATAATAGGCCATACATAATTCATCTCAAAAAGAAAATCCAACTCCATTTTTGTGAGAGAGAAAGTGGGAGAGAGAACCAGAGTGCAGTCTGGCACACGAGACACCAGGAATCAAACTCAAGGTCTCATAGCTGAAAAGTCCACTTTATCCACTGTCTTCCAGGCTGCATGCAAATTCTTTTTCACTTATATATTTTTTATTTTTACATTATTGAATAGAGACTGAGAGAAATTGAGAGAGGAGGGGGAGGTAGAGAGGGAAAGAGACTGAGAGACACCTGCAGCACTGCTTCACCACTTGTGGAGCTTTCCCCCTGCAGGTCGGGACCAGGGGCTTGAACCTGGATCCTTGGGCACATTTAACCAGGGCCCCCCCCATGCAAATTATTTTTAAAAGTAATTAAACCTATACATACTCCCTTCATCACTATATAAGTAACCAGATAAATTAGTATCAACCAACTCCTTGCTTTCCTTAAAATTATCTTTTTGTTTACTAGGAAATGCTGGTTCTTTATGGAAATGCCACAGTATCTGTGTCTGAATATCTTTATCATATCATTTTGGAATAACCCTACATTAACAAATTTATTTGAGGCTTGTAATAATAAATTTTACACTCAGATTGAAAATGGGTAATATAATTTAAAGGTGATTGTCTCAGCTAGTTAATATATTAAATATTACTTATTACTGCATAATATCTTACTTTCATAGTTTCTTTTTCTTTTCTTTTTTTTCTTTTTTTTTTTATTGCTTCCAGGGTTATTGCTGGGGCTCGGTGCCTGCACTACAGATCCACTGCTTCTGGAGGCTATTTTTTCCCTTTTGTTGCCCTTGTTGTTTATCTATGTTGTTGTTATTGCTGTCATTGTTGTTGGATAGGACAAAGAGAAATCGAGAGAGAACTGGAAGACACAGAAGGGGAAAGATAGACACCTGCAGACCTGCTTCACCTTCACCGCTTGTGAAGTGACCCACCTACAGGTGAGGAGCCGGGGGCTTGAGCCAGGATATAGTTTCTTTTTCTTCTTCTTTAAAAAAAAATTTTTATTTATTTATTTATTTATTTATTTATTCCCTTTTGTTGCCCTTATTGTTTTTTTAATTGTTGTAGTTATTGTTGTTGTTGTTGGATAGGACAGAGAAATGGAGAGAGGAGGGGAAGACAGAGAGGGGGAGAGAAAGATAGACACTTGAAGACCTGCTTCATCACTTGTGAAGCGACTCCCCTGCAGGTGAGGAGCTGGGGGTCTTGAACCGGGATCCTTAGGCTGGTCCTTGCACTTTGCACCACGAATGCATATCCCACTGTGCTTCCACCGGACTCCCTAGTTTCTTTTTCTTAAGGTCAACTAGATAGCCTTTAGCAACCTTTCTCTTTTTTCAACCAGAGCACTGCTCAGCTCTTGTTCATGGTGGTGGGAGGGACTGAACTAGGGACTTTGGAGCCTCAGGCATGAGAGTATCTTTGCATAACCATTATGCTATCTACCCAGGCCCTATAACCCACCATTCCCTCCCCCACCCCTTCCTTTGAAGCCTTAGGAATGAAAGTCTTTTAAGCTCTCCAGCCCAACCGTCATTCTCTTCTATACTTTGAGCACATACTATTTGTTGTCTAATGTCTATTCCTTTCTTCTTATAATCATGAGGCTTTTATTTAAACATAAGTTTTCTAACTAAAGGGCATAAAATCCAACTAAAGAGTGGTCACATTGCTGAGGATGACTAATTGGTAGTGAGCCGAAGTGATGAGATCAACTTTCAGGTTAACTCTCTTAAGTAGAATTAGGATGGGAGGCCAGGGGTTGGTGCAATCACTTTGAATCCATTAAGGATGCAAAAAGCGAAAATAGAAGTTACAATGGAGAAGGTGAGGCCCTTGATGTTCTCAAATATAACTAACATGAACAAGGAGATAAGTGGATCTTCTCTAAACCTATCACCTAGGGATTATTATTACAGCATATCTACCACTATCCTACTATATCATGTGTGCCTTTGGATGCTGAGGCAGTGCTTCCGTGTCCTTCTCTCTAAAAAAAGAACAAAAGATTGTGCAGAAAAGGCTGCTCAAAGGTATTACAAACACAGTAGGCCCTGGATTCATACTGGTATCATGTTTAAAGGGGTAAGGTCAGTGCAGGGGAAGATATCAGTAGTGTAATGGTTATGCAAAAAGACTTTTATGCCCAAGGTTCTTAAGTGCCACATTGAATCTCTCATACCTCCTTAAGCCTGAGGTGAGAAGCACTTCGTATTTATTTATTTTCATAAGGATATTAGGTACAAATCAAAGAAATCTCAGGCCAGGCGGTGACACACCTGGCTAAGCACATGTTACAATGCTTAAGGACCCAGGTTCAAGCCTCTGCTCCCAGCTGCAAGGGGGACACTTTACCAGTAGTGAAGTAGGTATGCATGTGTCTCTTTCTCTCTCCTCCTCCTCTCTCAAATTCTGTCCTATCCAATGTAAAGAAGAAAAAAAAAAGGATAAAATGGCTACATGGAGCAGTGGATTCTTAGTGCTGGCACTGAACCAAGCAATTATCTATTTCTGTCTCTATCAAGAATAAGGAACAGGAGGAAGATGAAGAGAAAGTAAAAAGGAAAAGCTACCAGGTTAGCTATAGAACTCAAATTTTTAAAAAATTATTATTATCTTTATTTATTGGTTAGAGACAGACAGAAATTGAGAGGAAAGGGGGTGATAGAGAGGGAGACAGAGAGACACTTGCAAACCTGCTTCACCGCTTGCAAAGCTTTCCCCCTGCAGGTGGGGACTGGGGCTCGAATCTGAGTCCTTGTGAATTGTAATGTGCGCTCAACCAGGTGCGCCACCACCCGGCCCAGATTTTTTTTAAAGATTTTATTTATTTATTCATGAGAAATGATAGGAGAGAGAAAGAACCAGACATCACTGTGGTACACATGATGCTGGGGATTGGAACTCAGGACCTCATGCTTAAGAGTCTAGTCCCTTAGCCACTGTGGCACCTCCCATACCACTCAGATTTTTTTTGCCTCCAGGGTTATTGCTGTGGCTGGGTGCCTGCACTACAAATCCACTACTCCTGGTGGCCACTTTTCTCTTTTTAACATTTATTTATTTATTCATTCCCTTTTGTTGCCCTTGTTTTATTGTAGTTATTATTATTGTACAGAACCGAGAAATGAAGGAGGGGAAGACAGGGGGGAGAGAGACACCTAGAGACCTGCTTCACCGCCTTCAGGTGGGGAGTGGGGCCTCGAACTGGGATCCTTATGTTGGTCCTTGCAACTTTGCACCACGTGCGCTTAACCCGCTGCACTGCCGCTGGGCTCCCTCCGGTGGCCACTTTTTCCTTTTTTTTTTTTTGCTTTTGGACAGGACAGAGAAAAATTGAGAGAGATTGGGAAGACAAGAGAGGAGAGAAAGATCTACCACTTGCAAAGTGATCCCCCTGTAAGTGGGGAGCCAAGGACTCAAACCAGGATCCTTGTGCCGGTCCCTGTGCTTCGCACTATGTGCACTTAGCCAGGTGTGTCATCGCCTGGACCTCTTAATTTTATTTCTGTGTATATATTTGAACTTTCTCTAAATACTAACAGGAATAATTAATGCTAATACAAGGGAGCAATGATGAATCCTAATCTGATTCCCAGTGTTTGAGAGAAGCAGTCTTACTGCTTTTATAATCATTAAATGCTACAACACTGAATTTATAAAGTATTTACTTTTTTTATATATGCCATATATGTGAGTCCATAGATTTTGTTTATAAAGTGGTATCTTCTTTTAGATTTTATTTATTTATTAATAAGAAAGGTAGGAGGAGAGAGAGAGAGAACCAGACATCACTCTGGTACATGTGCCGCCAGGGATGGAACTCAAGACCTCGTGCTTCAGAGTCCAATGCTTTATTCATTGCACCACCTCCCAGACCACAAAAGTGGGTATCTTCTTTAGTGAATTTCAAAACTGTTTATCTAATACATAAACCTGTGTTACTTTAAACATCAATCAGTTATTCTGATTTTACAGGCAGTGAGATAAATGGATAATAGGTGGACAGAGACACAGAATCCAAGCTTCCTTCACTATGCTGGAGGCCTGGCAGAAAAAGCAGCCACTATCCAAATAAGCTGTTTTGCTCAACCTCTGCTTTATTTTTTTATGGTGATGTAATTTACCAGCAGGGGGGCTCTGGGGTCTTGAACCAGCATCCTAGAGCATTACAGCATGTGTGCTCACCAGATGCATACCATCCGACCCAGGGATCACTCTTTAAAGCATTTCATTTAGTGGTTGTTACTACATTCACAACATTCTAATCAGTTACTATTATTCTCTACTTTTATTAATTTAAGAACTGTAAAAGCAAAAGTGCACTTTCTATTCAATATACATTATTTGATCCTTCTGAAGTTTTGTTGCATAACTCTGTTTCCATGACTTTAGAATGAATCAATCTATCAGCCAAGTCAATCAGTATTCATACAGTTTCAATAGTTGCAGCAATTTCCTTAAATTGTCTGTAGAAATTCTGGAAGAAAAGAGGAAAATCATATTAATTTTGCTTTTAAATGATATTTAAGTAGTACTCTTAATTTTATTTATTTGCAGGTGTCTGTTTTTCTCTCCCCCTCTCTGTCCTACCCAACAACAAACAACATCAACAATAACAATAATAACCACAACAAGGCTACAACAACAAGGGCAACAAAAAGGGGAAAAAATGGCCTCCAAGAGTAGTGGATTCATGGTGCAGGCACTGAGCTCCAGCAATAACCCTGGAGGCAAAAAAAAAAAAAAATCACTTTAGTCTAGTAAAAGATGCATTTCAGGGTTGGAACAGTTTTATTTAAGATCCCAGTTTAGGACCAGCAAAATAGCTTAGCTGGATAGTGTCTGCTTTGCCATGCATGCAACTGAAGTTCAAGTCCGGCCCCTACCAGATTACTAAGTGCACATAGTACTATACAAAGCACCCTGGTTAGAACACCCTCACAGGTGGTGAAGCAGGTGTGCAGATGTCTATCTTTCTCTCTCCCTATTTCCATCTCCCCTCTCAATTTCTGTCCTATCAGGTAAAATGGAGAGAAAACAAAACAGAAAAAAAAATGGCTGCTGAGAGCAGTGGCTTATGGTGCCAGCAGAGAAGCCTGAGATAACCTTGGAGGAGAAAAAAAAAACAAACGCAAGTTTACTTTTTTTTTCTTTTCTGCCTCCAAAGTTATAACTGGGGCTCGATGCCTGCACTATGAATTTCTTGCTCCTGTGGCCATTTTTTTTTTTTTTTTGATAGGCTAGGGAATTTGAGAGGGGAGGGGAAAAGAGAGGTAAAGAGAAAAACACCTGCAGACCTGCTTCACCACTTCTGAAGTGACTCCCCTGCAGGTGGGGAGCTGAAGACTTGAACCTGGATCCTTGAGCAAGTCCTTGTGCTTTGTACTTGGTGCGCTTTACCTGGTGTGCTACCGCCCGGCCCCCCATTTTTTTTTAAATCACCATCAGGATTACTGCTGGGGCTCAGTGTTGGCACTATGAAGCCAATGCTCCTGGTGGCCTTTTTTTTTTTTTTTTTCCCTTTTCTATTATATTTCATAGGACAGAGAGAAATTGAGAGGGGAAGGGAGACAGAGAGGAAGACAGAGGGGCTAGGCAGTGGCTCAGCTGGTTAAGTGCACACGTTACCATGTGCAAGGACTCAGGTTCAAGCCCCCAGTCCCCACCTGTAGGGAGGAAGCTTCACAAGCAGTAGAGCAGGACTGTAGGTAGTCTCTCTCTCTCTCTATCTGTCCCACTCCTCAATTTCTGTCTCTATCAAATAAATAAATAAAATGTTTAAAAAGTCTATAAAAATAATAAAAGGAGAGAAAGCGAGTGGGAAGCTGGGGCAGGTCTTTGCTCGATAATAAATGGCATGTACACTAAGTTTCTTTTCCATTTAGACCTGATCCTGAGAACCAGAATATGGCCTAGCAGTAAAGTATTGCTTTGGCAAGTGTGGGATACTGAGTTTGATACCCAGCACTGCCTTTGCTGGCGTGATGCTCTGATCTTTTTCTCTTTAATAAACAAATCTGCAACCTAGGAGGTGGTACAATGAACAATTAAACAAATGATATTAAAATAATGTATCAAATTCCTGAGGGACTAGAACAGATATTTTGTATGTATTAATAGATAAAAGGAACAGAAAAACAACTGCAAGTTAAAACTGTCCTGTTAGAGAGACCTTACGTATTTTTTTAAAGCATCAGTTACACAACAATTAACCGAATGAGTTAAAGCACAAACCTGAAATTGTGGAATTGTCATTTCAAAAGACTTATTCTTTACTTGGCCGGAGTGATCTGCCACTTTTAACATCAGGGCAACATAAGGATACTTAAGTGATCTGCAACTGTCCGAGCTTACAGCCATACCTAGTTTCCACTGAAAATCTACAAGCTGTAATGAAATAATACAAAACAGCAGATGAACTGAATGCAAATATTTATGCAGTTTTACTAGATTGCATTCAATTTTTAGTTTCAATCCTGGACATCATATCTTCATTTTAATATGCAATAATCAAATAAAAATGGAGAGACAATAAGGGATATTTAAAAGACTTAGAAAACAGTATTGCTAGGGCAGGGGTGGATAGCATAATGGTTATGCAAAGAGACTTTCACGGCTGATGCTCCAAATTCCCAAGTTCAGTCCCTTGCACCCCCATAAGCCAGAGCTTAGTAGTGCTCTAGTAAAAAGAAAAATAGTCATATATATTAAACAGTATTGCCATAATTACAAAAGGAAAATAATGCATCTGATGTGCTGCACCAAAGTAAAGAGCTCTTGGGGGGGAGGTGCTTTTCAGTCCTGGTGCATGATGATGGAGGAGGACCTAGGTGGGAGGGAGGTTAAAATATCTTGGCAGAAGACTGAGAAATTTTATATGTGTACCAAAAACTGCATTTACTGCTTACTGTAAACCATTGATTCCCCTCATTATATAACCATCAGAAAGGTAATAGCAGTAGAAGGAAGATGTAGCAGTACTGGTTTTCCTTCTGTTTGAATCCTTCAGCTATTAGGACTCCAAATACTTTAGAGCACCTCACTTTCTGTTTAATATCTGCCTCCTCTCATTCTGCAACCAGAAAATCCTGAAATGAAATCCTGAAATGGGAGTTATACACCATCTTCATATTTGATTGAGGCACATGTGGAAACACTTCCAAATTCTTTCTTCACCACAGTCATCGTTTCAAACCTTAGTTACCTAAGTGAGACGCCGGTGTTCGATTTTATCACTACTGGTGATTGACATCTGCCAAGTCATGTGCCATGCAGTTTAGATGTAGTAATGCCTCATGGAGTCATCATAACATTGCAAGTTGTGATTTTTTTATGACAAAACTGAATTTCAGAGAGGCTAGACAATATGTACAAGATTACTCATATCTGGAATTAGAACAAAAGTCAAAATCTGTTTGACTCTAGAGATTGCATGATTATTGACCACTGGCTGCTTCAGTACTTTTTAATCTAACTTATGGCAAAGATTATTCAGTGTTGCTATCACATAAAACAGAACTGGATGCATGCAGCTCTTACTACTGTCTCTCAAACATAAAGTGAAGGAATTCTGTTTTGATTCCAAAGCTTAGGCAGATATATAGTAAACAACAGACAATTCACAAGAACAACTTGTTGATTAACTGATACTTACTGCCATCAAATGAGTGGTGACTGGGCAAAAGATTGGACAAAATATTTATTTTTATAAAAGGTAGATTGGGTATGCTAAGCAAAATTTCCTGTCTTAGATTGGCTTTAGTAATAGTTTAGTATTATTACTATTATTAAATATTATTAGTAGTATTACTACCAGACAGTACTGATAAAAAGTTGACTTCTTTAATAACTAAAAAAAATTGTATAAATCTATTTTAAACAGAAGCTACTTATACAAAAACAGAGAAAGAATAGTAGACAAAAACAAAACCCCCCAAACTACAAAGCTCTAGTACAGAAATGAAAAGGTTATTTATTAGAAAGTAGGGGTATCAACAAGGGCAACAAAAGGGAAAATAAATAAATAAATATAAAAAAAACTTTTTTAAAAAAAGAAAGCAGGGGTATGCAAATTTAGAACAAATGAGATATATCGATGCTTAGGCAAAACGTTAAGGCTGACAGTTCTTAGTATTGGCAAGCAAGAAGATATCACATGTTGTTGGTAGAAATCTAAATTGGATCGATCTTTGGGAAAACAGGTTTTACCTAGTAAAACTGAAGTTATCCAGTGATAAAACCTAGAAAAGCTTGTATATAGAATTCATGTGAGACTGTTTCTAATAACTATGTTCACACTAGACCTAGACCGTAAACAACTCAGTTGTTCATCAGTGATAAATACATAAAATGCTGCTGCACAATAATGAATTTAGCTACATAAATAAAAGAATGTTCAAACAAGTACAAAAGTTGTTACTGTATTCACTTCAAGAAAGAGGACACGCTTTTTTTTTTTTTTTGCCTCCAAGGTTATAGCTGGGGCTCGGTGCCTGCACTGCGAATTCACTGCTCCTGGAGGCCATTTTCCCCATTTTTGTTGCCTTTGTTGTTGGATAGAACAGAGAGAAGGAGGGGAGGGCAGAGAGGAGGAGAGAAAGACCTGCTTCACCGCTTGTGAAGCAACTTCCCCTGCTGGTGGGGAGCCAGGGGCTCCTACCGGGATCCTTAAGCAGGTCCTTAAACTTTGCCAGGTGCACTTAACGAGCTGCGCTACTGCCCGTGCCCCCAACAGGAAACAATTTTATTTATGGATCATACACTGATTACAAAAGTATAAACACAAGCAAGGATATGACTATGTGGGCTGGGAAGTGGTGCACCTGGTTGAGTTCACACATTACAGTACACAGTTTGAACCCCTAGCTCCCATGGGCAGGAGGGAAGCTTCAGCAGTTGTGAAATAGAGCTACAGATGTCTCTCGCCCCACCCCCCTCCTTCCCTCTCAAGTTCATTGTCTTTATCCAAAATAAGTAAACAAATAAAATATATTTTTTAAATATATGACTATCACAGAAGAGGGGAATGTAGTGGGTTTCTAGGGTCTTGGTAATCCTTATCTTTGCATTTCCAGAGTTCTCACTGTGGTTATACTGATGTTAACTTTTCTAATCACTTAATTTTGACAATTATATGAGCTTGAGACTAAACTTACTGTGGTAATCATTTAATCAGATATGCATGGCAAGCCACTGTGAGGTGCTCTATAAATTCATGCAGTGTTATACATCAATTACATCTCAATTGAAAAAAATGAGATTACTTATTAAATTGTCCATATATTTTCACTTTTTTGTATATACGTTATTTTTGGAGGGAACGGATATATATATATATATATATATATATATATATATATATATATATATATATATATATATATATAATTTAAATTAGTGAGGAGACAGAGAAAGAGAACCACTACATCACTTTGGCACATGTCATGGTGGGATTGAACTCAAGACCTCTCTGTCCACAAGCCCAAAGCTTTACCCACTGCACCACCACACTGGCCACAGGAAATTTTTATTATAAGCTCGAGTTAAGTGAAGGATGGCATTTATGCCTATGGCTCCCACATCTCAGGTTTAACCCCAGTGCCACCATATGCCAGAGCTGAGCAGTACTCTGGGTACAAAAACCAGTAAATAGGTATAAATAGATAAAGGGAAGCTTTACAGAGACCATGGAGGTAGCTCATCAGTACAGTACACAGTGCATCTTTTGTGTTTGTGAGGCCCAGAGTTTAATCTCTGACACTGCATTAAAAACAAGACAAAAGCAAATAGAGTGGTAGAGCAGTGTTCTGCACATTCTCTCTCTCTGTCTTTCCCTCTCTCTCACATACACACACAATAAAAAGACAGTTTTATACAAAAATAAGTTTAAATTCAATTTTGAAGAACAGAACTGAACTAGAGGGAAAATGTACCTTACTTCTATTTAAATACTCATAAATATACACCTAGAGAATAATAATTTACTACGTTAGGCTGAACCAACTGGAGACAAGAATAACATCAATTAAGGGGCAGAATATTTATCTATCTTCAAGTAGAAGACTCTTGAAAGATGAAAATAAAACTCACAGAAGTGGTAAGAGGCCAATAATTCTTTGCAGACTGTATGAAAATTTCAAAGCACTCTTACAGCCTTATTTTTTTTTTAATTTTTTAAAAATTATCTTTATTTATTTATTGGATAGAGACAGCCAGAATTCGAGACAGAAGGGGGAGATAGAGAGGGAGAGAGACAGAGAGACACCTGCAGCCCCACTTCACCACTTACAAAGCTTTCCCCCTGCAGGTGGGGGCTGGGGGCTTGAACCCTGGTCCTTGCGCATTGTGACATGTGCACTCAACCAGGTGCGCCACCACCCAGCCCCCCAGCCTTATTTTTTAAAAGACTTTATTTATTGACCAGTGATGGAGAGAGAAAACCAAAATATTTGGTAGATGCTGTACTAGAGATTGAACTCAGAACCATGTGCATGTAAGTACTATCCTTTCCCACTGCACTGCCTCCCTGGTCATTCTCTACACTTTAACTATGGTAAACAGTTGTCACTTAAGCATTTCCTGTAGATAATAGGGGACTCCCTGAGTTGAGTAAATGAGATGATAAGAAAATATTAATTAAAAGATATTTTTCTGGGCTGAGCAAAACACAACAATAATCCAGGTAGGAGGGTTTAAATGCCTGAATTATTCAGATGGTGACAAGTACAATTAAGCTGATTTCATAAAGAATGATTCATTAGCTCCTGACAGTCTATATAGTTACAGAATATACCAGAGTCAAATGTAAAAACTTGAGCACAAGCTGTGGTGGATTGCAGTGGGGACAGTGAAGATTCAGAACTCTGGTAGTGGGAATGTTGTAGATTTAAACCCCTATCGATATGTAATTCTGTAATATAAAAACATAAAAAATAATATCATTATATTTTTAAAAACGAGCACATATGACTGGGAGATGTATCAACCAGGATTTAAAAATTTTTAAGTCCAAACTACTACAAAAAAATTGTATCAAAAGGTGATAGTGGCATTTAAACAGAAATACTCAATAAGTGGCTACAAATTCAAGAATAGAATTTATGATTTAAGATTTTAAATATTTAGCTCAGTGTGTTACTAAAAATTCAAATGGAGACTTCTAAAACTTACTTTGGAGGCAAAAAAAAAAAAGAGAGAATTTAAAAATTCAAATTATTGGGCTAGGTAGATAGCAAAATGATTATCCAAAAAACTTTCAGGCCTAAGTCTCTGAGATCACAGGTTCAATTCCTCACATCACCTTCAGCCAGACTTGAGCTCTGGTAAAAATAAAAATAAAATAAAATCTTTAAAAAAGTAAATTATTATTACTGGCATAAAGAACAAATACACTGAAAGGTTAAATAAACTGTATGTACTTACTCACCATGCTCAAAATAGCCTATATAAAGGTCAAGAAAATGCTTCGCAGTGCTTTCTTTCTAAAGTTTTATGACTTCTTCTTTGCATCCTATTCTAAAGTGTACCTACATTAGACTAAATGGAGGCTAACGAAGGAAAAATCAAAACTTGGGTCTGTACACTTGGGGTTGGGGTGGATGGCGGAAGTTAAAAGGCAATGACAGTGACTACCATCTCAAATGCAGAGTGAAGGAGCAATGCAGGCTGGCTCAGGCTGAGGGACAGAAGAGGGAGCTGGAGACTCTAGAAGGCAGGACTTGCAGCTGCGGGATGTGGGATTCGGGATGCGGGATGCTGGAGGCGGGGCAGGTGCAGCCACCCGCCCCTCCATAAGGGGAGCTCGGACGAAAGGGCGGGGCCGCCAGTCACTCACCTGGTTGGTGACCTAAAAGAGAAAGACACGACACAAATTAGGGCACAGGCATTCTTGCTCCACACCTCCACTACTCAGGCTCCTTTCCAAGCCATCATTTACCTTGGATTTAGCATCCAGCCGAGGCCCGCTAGAATCCTCCATTGCCTGTGTCCACGGACCGCACCATAGACTCTGGGGCCTCTTCCTCTGCCACCAACACTTCCGCTTCCGGTCCCTGCTGTCTGCGGGGAGGGAAGGAGAGAAGGGACTTGAAACATGCATTTTCCTGTAATTCATCTTAGCTTCAGTTAAGTATCAGTTTTAAGAAGAGTTCAACAATGACGAAATTGCCGGGGTGGGAGTAAGTTGAGAGATGGCTTGTGAGGGGAGGAGCTGATTAACACTCTCGATGCCGCCTCCCCCTCTGCAGTCGTGGACTCTCCCAATCTGGGCGGCGCACAGCGCCCTCTGCCGGAAGGTAAACTGCGGGAGTAATTTGAGCACAGCTACGGGACCACACAAGCTTCTCCCTATGTAAACTTGGCCCATAGTTAGAGGCAAGCCATGCAACAATAGATTAACTTCCTTCACTCTGACTATTTTATAAGCCAGAGTACTGCTCAATTCTAGTTAATGGTGGTGCTGGGGAATGAACCTGGGACTTTTGATGCCTCAGGCATCGAAGTGTTTTCACATAACCATTATGCTAACTTCACTCTGGTGAGTTCAGGGTCAGAAAGTGCTTTTCTTTGCTCACCCCTGCCTCAGTTCTACTGTCAACTTGACTACTGTGATGCTTTCATAACGGATCGTCCTTCCTGTTCATCTCAAATCAATTGCGCAGAGCATCCAAAGCAAGTCCTCTCCCACTCCATCAACTTTTATTTTATTTTTAAAACTAAACGTTTTCTTCTCAGAAAAGCTGCGCTATTTAACGAACGTTTGCATATCTGTCAGTTAGATACCCCAACTTAGCATATTATACACATGCTTTAAATTTAACTGCATACATAGTAATGATGACACTGTACAAACACACAATGGAATATTCAGCTATAGAGATGAGATCCTACCATTTGCAACAACATGGATTATAAGGTGTTACTAAATGAAATTAGATAAACATCAATTTCACTTATATGTGGAATATAAGGAAAACAAACAAAATAATGCTAAAATCTTGGACTATAAGACCAATTAGTGGTTACTGGAAGAGGATGGGGTTGGGGAAGGCTGGAGCAGGCTTCCATCAAAATAAAGGGTGGGGCATATGAATTTAACTCCTCTCCTAACCACTTAGCTGTGAGATTCATTAAGTATTTCAGAACTTGAGCTTTCTAATTTTTTTTTTTTTTTACTCCTCCAGGGTTATTGCTGGGCTCGGTGCCTGCACCATGAATCCACCGCTCCTGGAGGCCATTTTTTTCCCCCTTTTGTTGCCCTTGTGTAGCTTCGTTGTGGTTATTATTATTGCCCTTGTTGACGCAATTCGTTGTTAGATAGGACAGAGAGAAATGGAGAGAGGAGGGGAAGACAGAGAAGGGGAGAGAAAGATAGACACCTGCAGACCTGCTTCACCTCCTGTGAAGTGACTCCCCTGCAGGTGGGGAGCCTGGGGCTTGAACCGGGATCCTTACGCCGGTCCCTGCGCTTTGCGCCACATGCGCTTAACCCACTGCGCCACCACCCGACCCCCTCTGATTTTTTAAAATAAGGTTACTGTACTTGCTTTATAAAGTTTCTATGAAAGGTTAAATGAAATCAGTATGTGACAAAGTTCCTTGACAGACTTAAGAACTCAACAAATATTGGCTCAAGTTATCACCATCATATTCATTCAGAGATAGGTGTTTTGAAGAGATTCAATTATTAAGACAAGCCCAGAAGTTACCTAGTTCATATATTCTCTCCATTTGAAAGATGTGAAAACTGAAATTTAGGAACATTAAACAATGTCACCTAGATTGTGTAAAAGTTCGAATTCTAGTTTTAATTTAGCCTGCACTCTAATTTCAGAAAACTCCAGAGGGATTCAGAACTCCCAGAGTGCCTACTGAAATTCTTTTCAGTTGCCTTGTGCTAATGGAATATTCTATTTGTACTCTTGGGTATTCAAAAAAAAAAAGTGTGCCTGTGTGTATGTGTATGCGTTGCTGTTGCTGCTGCTGCTACTCCTGTAGCTTGGCATGTGTGGTTGACAGTGGTCATAATCAATGAGCAGCATAAGCAAAGAAGCACAGCTGAGAGTAAGCATAATCATTGATCCTAGAATCAGAGAGGTTTTAGAGCTCAAAGCAGAACACATAAATTCTTTGATTTTGAGTCAGTTTCAGTCTACCCACAAATACTTCCCCTTTGGATCCATTTCAGTCTACCCACATATCTAAATCCAAATAACAGAGAGAATAAAACACTCTCTGTCCTGTCAGAAATGGAATGAAAACATATTTAGATAGGTTTTACATGTTCCAATATATCACTATCCTAACATTCTTCTTTCATTTCACCTGGGCAGTTCAAACAATTACTTGCAACCTGAAAGAGACAGTCTTCAATCCTAAGGAGAACTTAAAGTATCTTATTTAAAATATGAAAACATAAGTAGTTTAGGGATTTGCCCTATAGAAACACAGATAAATGATAGTAGTTGCAATATCTGAGCAAGAGAGTTATTAATTCATGCAGCAGATAAAAGAGGTCAAATTACCTAAGAACTGGATTATGTTCTAGGGGGCCAGGCCTTAGCTCACCAGGTTAAATGCACATTGTGCAAAGCTCAAGAACCTACTTAAGAATGCTGGTTCTAGCCCCTCCCCCACCTGCAGGGGGTATCACTTCACAAGTGGTGAAGCAGGTCTGCACATGTCCCTTTTTCTCTCTCCCTCTCTGTCTTACCCTCCTCTCTCAATTTCTCAATTTCCAACAATAACAACAATGGGAAAAAGATGACTGCCAGGAGCAGTGTATTCCTAGTGTAGGCACTGAGCCCCAGCGATAAACATGGAGACAAAAAAAGAATTGAATATGTTCTTATAAGGATTGCAAAAATGGTGGTTTGACAGTGAAACAGGTTCAAGAGAAATAGGAGAGTATATACATAAGCAGCTTAAAGACAACTGGATATATTGTTGTTAAGTAGTATCATAGTGATGTGCAATGAAGGAGTTAGAAGTATGTAGAGGGAGTCGGGCTGTAGCGCAGCGGGTTAAACGCAGGTGGCACAAAGCACAAGGACCGGCATAAGGATCCCGGTTCGAACCCCGGCTCCCCACCTGCAGGGGAGTCGCTTCACAGGAGGTGAAGCAGGTCTGCAGGTGTCTATCTTTCTCTCCTCCTCTCTGTCTTCCCCTCCTCTCTCCATTTCTCTCTGTCCTATCCAACAATGACAACAACAATAATAACTACGACAATAAAACAACAAGGGCAACAAAAGGGAATAAATAAAATAAATATTTTTTTAAAAAATATGTAGAAAAATTAATTCTTAGCCTTGGGCAAAGCTGATTGGGGAAGATTCCTAGCTGGTTATAAATGTGATGACAAGCTTATTTGGTTAAGCTAGTTACTATATAAACACTCAATTTCATCAATTTTTTAAAATCTTTATTTATTTTGAATAGAGACAGAGAAAAATTGTGAGTGAAGGGGGAAATAGAGTAGGAGAGAGACAGAGAGACACCTGCAGACCCGCTTCACCACTTTTTCTTTTTAAGTTTTCCCCCTGAAGGTGGGGACCAGGACCTTGAACCTGGATCCTAGCACACTGTAATGTGTGTGCTTAACCAGGTGCACCACTGCCTGGCCCCTATTTCATCAATTCGTAGGGTTAAATTTTTTCACACTTAGCATCTGAGACATCATACTGCACATTACATCAGATGGCTTCACATAGCCAGGCAGCCAGGCAGCAGCTGTGACTCAGAATCATGCATGAATTTGGTCATAGTTGTTCAACACCTCTATTGAGTAATGAGTATTGTTGGGTGTGCAGGTACTATGTTTAGCTGCCAATTTAGAATGTCTTTAAAATTATACAGTGATTTTGCATAACAAAAGGTTACCAGGTATGGAAATAAGCAAGGAAAGAGAAAACAATGGTTTATAAATTTGGAGCAATAATACGAACATGGATTATAAGAACAATGACTAAAACCTCATGTTTACTTACAAAACAAGCAAATAATAAACAATTCCAAGCAAGGTGGATAATCTTGAGTAGATAAAGTAAAAGAGCTATTTACTTCAGTTAGAAGTTGGAGAAACACCAAATCCTTCAAAATACAAGAAAGAATTTTGTAAGGCTGACAGAGCAGTTTTCAAAGCTCTTTTGTTAAGACATCAAATCAGCTTGTCAGAAACTTTCTGCTTTTTTTTTTTTTTAATAGAAGCAACTAGTTTTTCATTATTTGCTTAAAAAATGAAACAGTTTAATCAAGTAATAAATGGTAATAGCTGTGATGTTCTCTGACAACTACTCAATATTAATCTGCCAGTTTTAAAGTTAATAAAAGTACATGGCTTATATAGTACTGTTAGGAATAAACTGTTAGGAATAAGGAACATAGTACTGTTAGGAATAAGCATGGCACTGTGTTTAATTAAAATAATAAAACAATACTTGGTGAATAAAGCCTGTCTCAATGGTGATGATGTGAATAAGCAAAAGGACAGATACACATTGTCCTAATTTATGAAGCCTTGTCTAAAATGATATGGAACAAACAGATAAAAGCCCTACATATCCATGCACATTGATTCTTGTTATAACACACAGATCTGAATGGTTAAAGATAGAATTTGAGAAAAAATGTAATTGATTTGGCTATCATCGCTGGTCAAATTCATTCCCACAATGTTTCAATTAAGAACTCTTTAAATTATTAGGGAAAAAAAATCTGTTGTTACAGTCAACAATATTTATATACCTTTCCCATATTTGGGAACTACTCTCTTCCCTGATCCAGCTTTCTGGTCCTTTTTCCAGCCATGACATCATCTCCCTAGATAATAAGTTGGGTCCACTTGCATATCAGATTTCAGACTTAGTGAAAATAAATTAAAAAAAAAAAAACTCTAGTACCATCATGGGCCCTTTGGAATATAACTAAAATAAGCTACTAACTATCTATAAAACAAAGATCCCCAACTCTTCATCTGCACTATTCCAGCCTTTATGTCCATGATTAGTCAACAATTTGGCTTTATAAGCTAACCACTAGGTTCCAGATGCTAACATGATGCCAACCGGACTTCCCTGGGCAAATGACCCCCCTCCCATGTGTCCTGGAGTCCCACTTCCCCAGAGGCCCACCCCACTAGGGAAAGAGAGAGACAGGCTGGGAGTATGGATCGACTTGCCAATGCCCATGTTCAGCAGGGAAGCAATTAAAGAAGCCTGCCCTTCCACCCTTTGCACCCCATAATGACCCTAGGTCCATACTCCCAGAGGGATAAAGAATAGGAAAGCTATCAAGGGAGGGGATGGGATATGAAGTTCTGGTGGTGGGAACTATGTGGAGTTGTACCCCTCTTATCCTATGGTTTTTGTCAGTGTTTCCTTTTTATAAATAAAAATTTAAAAATAAAGATAAGTATGGGATGATCCCACTCATCAACAGAAGTTGACTAAGAAGATCTGAAAGGGAAACTAAAATCAGGACCTGATCAAATTGTAAGTAGGGCACCAAAGTAAAAACCCTGTGGTGAGGGGTAGACATGCAGCTTCCTGGGACAGTGGGGGGTGGGAATGGGTGGGAGGGATGGGTCACAGTCTTTTGGTGGTGGGAATGGTGTTTAAGTACACTCCTAGCAAAATGTAGACATATAAATCAGTAGTTAATCAATATGAGAGGGGGAAAATCAATTGTATGTCTCAAAGTTTTTCAAAACACAAACTGAATCTTTTTAATATATAGGCTGTGTATTTGATATGCGGACTCTCTCAAAAGCCTAGACCAAGTAGATTAGAAGCATCCAATAGCACAGCTATATACAAGATACTGGATACTGTGCAGCAAACCATAACAAAAGGACTTTTCAAAGTTAACCCAATTACCAAATAATGTGATGATAACATTAACTATCGATTGTCTTTTTGAACCCTAAGACAGCAGGAACCTCACATCTCCACTATAGAGCCCCTCTTTCCCCCAGTCCTGGAACCCTTGGGTAGGGCCCACTTTCCCATATGCCTCTCCCAATCCATACCAAATAATATTGCATCCGCCGATCACAACCTAACCAACGCAACGATTGCCACCTCAACATGCTTCACCTCAGACTGTGTCCAGAGACTTCACGTGTGGAATGACAACCCTTCAGCTTCATTACTCGAGTGAGACCTTTCCTTTTATAGTACACTCTAATTTCATCTCAGGTGGTTCACTTTCTAACAAAGTCCCATAATCTAGATATACACCAGTTTCTGTGAGAGAGAGCTTATGTGCACACGTATCCATAAACTACTGCAAAATACATACCTGAAAGCAGAAGTACACTAGAGTTTGCAGTGAGTACCTCCCTAACACTTCCTCTCCACTATTCCAAGCTTTGGGCCCATGATTGCTCAACAATTTGTTTGGCCTCGTATGTTAACTCTCTTTTCAATCACCAGGTTCCAGATGCCACCAGGATGCTGGCCAGGCTTCCCTGGATTGAAGATCCCACCAATGTGTCCTGGAGCTCAGCTTCCCCAGAGACCCACCCTACTAGGGAAAGAGAGAGGCAGACTGGGAGTATGGACTGACCAGTCAACGCCCATGTTCAGCGGGGAAGCAATTACAGAAGCCAGACCTTCTACCTTCTGCAACCCTCAATGACCCTGGGTCCATGCTCTCAGAGGGATAGAGAATGGGAAAGCTATCAGGGGAGGGGGTGGGTTATGGGGATTGGGTGGTGGGAATTGTGTGGAGTTGTACCCCTCCTACCTTATGGTTTTCTTAATTAATCCTTTCTTAAATAAAATTAAAAAAAAATAATAATCTGTTGATGCCTTCTGGTAAAAAATAAAATAACACCAGTAGAAAAAACTTGTAAAATAGGTGTCTATGGCATGGAGTAATAACTCAGAAAATATTAAAGCTTTCCTTTAATATTTTCCTGTAAGAAGAGTAGGTTCTTGTTAATCTTGAAGGACCAGAGATCATTTGTAAGGACAACATGGTCACTGGAAACTCTGGTTTGAAAATTGTACCTTACTATGAAGACATACCATGAAGAACTATGTTAAACAGCCAATTAGACTTGTGTTTCTCTACAATAGCATACATACCTAAAAATCTAAGTTCTTTCAAAAGTTAAAGAAATCTGTTTATACACACAGCTACTGTAATCAAAACTACTTGGTACTGGAACCAAAAAAGACAAACTAGTGGAATAGAACTGAAAGCCCAGACATAAGCCCCAACATCTATGGACAACTGATGTTTGACAAGGGGTTCCAAAACATTAGAAAGAGAATCTTTTCAAAACATGATGTTGGGAAATCTGGGATAAATCATGAAGACCAATGAAACTGGACCATCACATATCATCATGCACAAAAGTTAATTCCAAGTGGATCAAAGGCAAGGACATTAGACCAGAAACTATGAAATACATAAAACCTCAGCAGAAGACTTCATGATCTATGCTTCAAAATAATTTCAAAAGCTCAAGCTTCCCCCAAAGGAAAACAAATAATCAAAAAGGGAGTCGGGCTGTAGCGCAGCGGGTTAAGCGCAGGTGGCACAAAGCACAAGGACCGGCATAAGGATCCCGGTTCGAACCCCGGCTCCCCACCTGCAGGGAGTCGCTTCACAGGCGGTGAAGCAGGTCTGCAGGTGTCTTTCTCTCCCCCTCTCTGTCTTTCCCTCCTCTCTCCGTTTCTCTCTGTCCTATCCAACAATGACGACAACAACAATAATAACTACAACAATAAAACAACAAGGGCAACAAAAGGGAATAAATAAATAAAATAAAAATATTTTTAAAAAAAAGTCTTAAAAAAAAACCAAATAATCAAAAAATGAAAATAGACCTGTAACCTCTGCTCCTCTGGCATGGTAGTCTGTTACATAAACCACTGTACTATTTCCCCTGGCTCTGGTTACTTTTAGACACGTTTATTTGTTTATGAGTAAGAGAGAAAAGAGAAACAAGGAATAGAGAACTAGAGGATCACTCTGGCACACACAGTGCCTGGGACTGAGCTGGGGGAGGGGGCTGGGAACCCCATGCTTTAGAGTCCAATGTTTCATCCACTATGCCACCTCTCAGGGAAAAGTCATTTTCTTTCTAATTTTTATTATGTGGTGAAAAAGGTTGGGATACACTGGAATATAAGATATATGCTATAGAGATTTGAGGAAATAAATTAGAATGATTTGAGTAAAGGAAAGAACTGGATGGTGATAGTCAATAATGAGCAAATACTCAAATTTATCTCTTAACCTATCAGTATGTTTTAGAATTTCTCTTCTTGAAGATTCCTCTCATGCCTCTCACTGTCAGCGTCTCATTTTAAGTCATATTATCAGTCAACCCTTATTCATTAAAGAAATATTTATTAATGATAGAGAAAGGATATAGAGACAGAGAACCAGAGCATTACTCTGGCACATGCACTGTCCAGGACTTAAGACCACAAGCTTTTCAGTTTAATGATTTAGCCACCTCCTGAATCATTCACTCCTCATTCTTTCCCTCTTGTTTCTTCCTTTCTTTTTCAATCCTGCTCACATTCTTCTTCCAAAAGAAAGTCTTAGCTGTGACCTGTTGTTATTTGACCTCCTCTTTACTTCAGTGTCCCATAACTTCTAGGGGCCTTAGTCTCCAACCTAACAGACTATTCAACGATTTGATAATTTTCTTCTTCATTTTTTGTTTTAATTTCTTTATTGGGGAGTCCAATAAAGAAATTTATTGGACAGTAAAATTTATTGGACAATAGACAGTAAAATACAAAATGCATAGCATTTCCCAGTTTTCCACATAACAATTCAACCCCCACTAGATCCTCCTCTGCCATCATGTTTCAGGACTTGAACCCTGCCCCCCACCCTAGAGTCTTTTACTTTGGTGCAGCACACCAACTCCGGTCCAAGTTCTGCTTAGTGTTTTCCCTTCTGATCTTGTAATTCACCTTTTGTCTATGAGTGAGATCATCCCATATTCTTCCTTCTGTTACTGAATTGTTCATTCCTAAGAGAAGTTCTAACACCTCGTTATTGCAACAATGCTTTCTTCTTTTAATATTTTTTTTATTTTGAATGGAGACAGTGAGAAATTGAGAGGGGAGAGGGAAATAGAGGAAAGAGAAATAGACATTGGGGCCAATGATGGCACATCTGGTTACAATGCAAAAGGACCCGGGTTCAAGCTCCCATTCCCTACCTACGTGGGAAAGCTTTGTGAGTAGTGAAAGAGTGCTACAAGTGTCTCTCTTTCTCCCTATCACCCCTTCCCTCTCAATTTCTGGCTGTCTCTATCCAATAAATAAATAATGATAATATTATAAAACACTTAAAAGAGAGACCTACAGTATTGCTTTACTGTTCCTGAAAGTTATCCTCTGTAGATGGAGACTGGGGGCTTGAACTCAGGTCCTTGCATACTGTAATGTGTGCACTCTACCAGGTGTGCCACCACTCAGCCTTGCAACAATACTTTCCATTTTGACAAAGATGCATTTGGAATGTCTATAGACTATATAAGAAACTAAAGATTCTCCATTCTCTGTTAAACTTTTATGTATGTCAGGTCACACATGTTTGAAAGACACTGTCCTGTCCTGTGTATAAGAAATGTTTAAACTGGGAGTCAGGCAACGGATTAAGCGATTAAGCGCATGTGGCACAAAGCCCAAGGACGGGCAGAAGGATCCTGGTTTGAGCCCCTGGCTCCCCACCTGCAGGGGAGTTGCTTCACAGGCGGTGAAGCAGGTCTGCAGGTGTCTATCTTTCTCTCCACCTCTCTGTCTTCCCCTCCTCTCTCCATTTCTCTCTGTTCTATCCAACAATGACGACATCAGTAACAATAATAACTACAACAATGAAAACAACAAGGGCAACAAAAGGAAATAAATAAATGCTTTAAATTTTTTTAAAAATGTTTAAACTGTTGAATAGAGACTGATTTATTTCCATAATAATTTATAGATTATTTACTTCTTAGCCTCTTCCAATCCCTAATTTATTTTCTGAGTGCCATTCCTTGGCCTGTCAGCATCACACTTATTTTGCGTCTTTCCTGCTTTTAAAAGAATTCTAGGGGCCAGCAAAATCGTTCACTTGGATAGTGCTTTACTATGTAGCCAACTCAGGTTGAGTCCAGATTTAAATGCACTGAAGAGATCTTTAGTGCTATATATATATTTTTTTTCTTTCTCTCTTTCACTCTTCTTTCTATTTGAAAAGGCCTGCCTGGAGTGGTGAAACCCTAGGGATGACAGAGAGAAAGAATGAAAGAAAGAGAGAAAGAAAGAAAAGAAAGAAAAAGGAAGAAAGAGAAAGCAGGAAAAAAGAGACCTCACTGTAGGAAATTGAGGTTGAAGTTCTACTTTGCCACTTGTACATCACTGGGAAACAACTTAAGCTCAGAAGTTACCTTGTTTGTCATGTGGATGACTGTTATACTGTGTCTCATCTGCTTATTTACAGACAGGTGGGAGCAGAGCATCAAATACATAAGCACCATCATATGTAAGATCTAAATCAAGAATGGAATAACGAATGGAACATTTAATTGTGTTATTATAATTAGTAGTTGACATATTAAAATTGTATTAATTCATATATATATATATTTTTTTCATCCAGGGTTATGGCTGGGGCTTGGTGCTGGCACTATGAATCCACTACTCCTGGCAGCCATTTTTTTCCTTTTTACTGGATAGGACAGAGAGAAACTGAGGGAGGAGGGGGAAGTGGAGGGGCACGGCAAATAGACAGCTGCAGACTTGCTTCACTCCTACACTGCAGGTGCACATATCATGAGGTCCTTCCACATCATGATATGTGCACTTAATCAGGTCCGCTCCCACCCATTTATTTATTTACTTTTTAAATAAGAGGAAGGAACTGACAAAATCACTCTCTTGGATGGTGGGCTACTTCACTATGTATTCTACCCAGGTTTGAGCCAAACTTCCAATGCAATGGAGAAAGCTTCAATTACTACAGTTTCTTTTATGCTTTCTGTCTCTGTACCTAAAAAAGTCAGCTTGTAGCGATGAGCCAGAGGGATGAAAAAAAAAAAAAAACTGGAGGCAAAACTACATAATCTTATTTGGTTATTGGAATTTTGAGTAGGTGTATCAAATAGTTTATTTCTAAAATTTGATCACCCACATTTTTGACAGGTATAATAATCAATTGCTACTTTGTTAATTCTCACTTCATTTAATGAGGGGGAACCAGAGTACCACTACTGTTCCTGCATAGGCTGAGCCAGGTATTACACCTGCTGTACCGCCTCTCTGGTCTCTAAAACATTACCCATTATCTAATGTTCCAGATTTTCTAATTCCATAGTTACCACTTTAATTTAAATAATCACTACGCGCTTGCAAGTATTTCTCATCTTTGAGATGCTGTGTTCATTTGAGATGCCTGGTTTCCATTAATAGCTTAAGTTTTTATTGAGATTCTATAACTTAACCAGCCACTGGGTTAGGCCTTGGAGAAATATTGTCTTTTAAAGAATTGGTCATTGAAGGATTCACGGAATTCAGTCTGGCAGACGGAAGATACAAACCTATTTAATACACCTTTCAGTGATTCTCTGTTGTTTTCAGAACAAAGCTCATTGTATCTCTACCTGTTTCGGCTTCTCCAGCATTGTTTTGTATGCTATGCAGCCACAATGCCCATCTCCCTTCTGAGCTTCTCTGCACCGCTAACTTCTAGTTCTCTGAAGGACAGTCCTGTGCTCTGCTTCTCCAAGAATCCCTCTGGACACCCGGTTCTCTCTTTAGCTGTGATTCCACCACAACTCAAGCTACCGCAGCCACACACTTAACACGTTTTGCTGTGCTGCTTCTTTTGTCTACCTCTTCTACTCTAGGGTAAACTCGGCTTTGTATACACAACACTTAGTACAGCCTTTGATTCATAAAATAACCCTAACATTTTTTTTTTGTTGTCATTCGGAAACTGAATAAACATTGAAGTGCATATTCTACTTAGCAATAACAGGAAAGCTAACACATCTGTGTGCAGACAAAGGGGCATTGGTGGTGTGACTCTGGGGCGTGCTCACGCCTTGGGACCTCCTGTTAGGGAGCGATCCGATTTCTCCCTTGCAGAAATGGACTGGGCGGCGCGCCCTAGAGCGCCTCCACTCGCCTCTGCAGGAATGGAAGGGCTCGGGCGAGCACGCGGTCCCAGATCGGCGATAGGCGCATGCGTAGTCACCAGAGCCACTCTCTTGTTGGGAGAGTCCAAGTGTGTGGGGAGCGGGCTGTGCATTCAGATTCTTGTCCCCCTGCGGTGGGGAAGTGGTCCCTCCTCCTTTTTTTGCTTTTCGATTGCACGTCATGATTTAAATAAACTACTTGGCCTCTGTCTCTGTAGGGGACGACAAAAAGGATAGAGTGTCGCCAAGTTCCCGTGCCTCCTCCTGTCCCCCCCCGCGGACAGAGAGTTGGACCGTCCCAGGTCAGGGCGAGTGGGGGTGGAAGCGGCAGCTGCAGCGCGGCGGCTGTCAGAGCTGGAGAGGGGCCGGACGGAGCGGCCATGGAGGGTCAGCGCTGGCTGCCGCTGGAGGCCAATCCCGAAGTAAGCGAGGCTCAGATCTTGGCTTGAGGCCGCGGGCAGGGGCGGAGGGAACCGGGTTGCTGCGGCTAGTTAGACGCCCCTGCGTCGCTGATTCGTTTGTCTGTTTCGTTTTTCAGGTCACTAACCAGGTGAGTGAGACGACTGGCGCTCGGAGCCCCCGAGCCCTTCCTGCCCACCTGCACTGACTTCAGCGCCCCGCAGGCGTTTTGGATTTGCTTCTGTGAGAACCTGCCTTGCTCTTGCTTCAGGCGGCTGTGCCCTCCTTTATGGCTGTTTCCCGCCCACCTGGCTCTCGGGGAGGATGCTCCCCAGCTACCGCCGCCGCCCCTTTTGTGGTCCCAGCCCCTCGTCTTCATGTTTTCTGGGGTCTCGGGGTGGTGGTGGTGGGTGCTGGGTGCTGGGGTTTGAAGAACGACCCCTGTGTCTTCCTGTTCGTCTCCTGGGTTTTGACTGCTGCTAGTGCCGATTCCACCCTCTTCCCACCCCTGTACCTTGTGGGTGACTAATTGGCTGACACGACCGGACTGACTCCAAGCTTTGTAAACTCGCCCACCCAGTCCTGGTAATTTCATCCACCGCCTGCATTATGAAATCATCTTCCAATCGTCTCCTGCCCTATCCAGCCACCTCTTTTCCTGCCACGCCCCCTTCTCCTCCAGCCTCTCAGCTGAAATTTGGTGGTTTTTATAGCGTACAAAGCTCCATAGAATAGTTCCCGGTGCAGGCTTTGTCACCCGTGACCCTTAAAGTTCTTCTGGGTAGTGGAGGTTCCGGCGGGAACATAGTAATGGCTTCCAGGTGCGAACTTTATTCTTCTTTTTCTCAACCCTCCTCTTCCTCCCCCCCCTTTATTTTATTGTTTTCATCCTTGACAGTTTACTTGAGATTTAATGCCTTCTTGTTTTGTCATGGTATTTACAAACACCGCCCCCCCCCCATCACCAAGGAATAGATTCAGCCATGTACTCGATTGGGTTTGGGTTTTCAAAGCTCATAGAAAATTCCTTACGCAAAGAAAGCAGGAAGAAATACTTTAAATGTTGGTAGCCAATCTTTTGACTTTTTTTCAAGTTTATTGTATGTACACTTTCGAAATGAGTATTAGGCTGCCCAATTCTTACACAATGTAGAAATGTTTAAATGCTTAAAAACGAGCTTGTATCTATTATATAATATTTTATTATGACTTATTATTTTATTAATAATAATATTATTTTACTAGAGCACTGCTCAGCTCTGGTTTATGGTGGTGCGGGGGGGCATTGAGCCTGGGACTTTGAAGTCTCAGACATGTGAGTCTCTTTGCATAAACATTATGCTATCGACCCCCTCATATATTTTTATGGCAACTTAAAACAGTCTCTTTTCTTTTTTAAAAAATGTATTAGGATAGAGAGAGATTGCAAGGGGAGGGGGAGATAGCTATAGAGAAAATGCAGCACTGCTTCACTGCTCTGAAGCATTTCTCCTGTACGTGAGGTCTGAGAACTTGAACCTGGCTCCATGCACATTGTAACTCACTTGGGTGTGCTCCACCTGGCCTCTTATGGTGACTTTTTGTGGATGTTAATTTTCTTCAGTTTTTTCCTCTTTGAAATTGGCTTTTTTTTTTTCCTGTACCATTTTCTTGGTGGAGCATGAACAATTTCACTGCTCTTGGACCTGGCCTTTTCTTTCTTTTTTAATCTATCTATTATGTTTATTATTTTTTAATTTGATACAACAGAAACAAATTGAGAGGGGGAGAGGAGATAGGGAAAGATAAACAAAGATACCTGCACTACCTCTAGATCACTTTGTTTTGTTTTTTTTAAAATTATATTTATTTATTTTCCCTTTTGTTGCCCTTGTTTTTCATTGTTGTAGTTATTGATGTCGTCGTTGTTGGATAGAACAGAGAGAAATGGAGAGAGGAGGGGAAGACAGAAGGGGGAGAGAAAGACAGACACCTGCAGACCTGTTTCACTGCTTGTGAAGCGACTCCCCTGCAGGTGGGGAGCGAGGGGGGGGGGGGTCGAACCGGGATCCTTAGACCGGTCCTTGAGCTTTGCGCCTCTAGATCACTTTGAACCTGCAAACCCACACAGGTAGGTACTGGGAACTTAAACTCAGGTACTTGCACATGGTAATGTGTGTGCTCAAATAGGTGAACCACTGCTCTACCCCCAGTCACCTTTTGCCTGATGTCTCTGTACAGTCTGAGGTGAAGCGTGCTGAGATGGTACTTGTTGCATTAATTAGGTTGGAATCAGTGGATGCAATATCATTTGGCCTGACTTGAGAGAAGCATGCAGGGAAGTGAGCCCCACCCCAGAGGTTCCAGGATTGGGAGAAACATAGGCTCTATAGGCGAAGCAGGAGATTCCTGTTCTCTTAGGGTTTAAGAAGACAATAGTTATTGTAACAATCACATTGTTTGGCAATTGGGTTAACTTTGAAGAATCCCTTTGTTAGGATTTGCTGTATCATACACATCACCATATTTCATGTCCTTTGACATTATTTGCATATAGCTATACCACCAGTTGCTTTTGTTCTCCCTGGACTAAGCTTTGAAGAGAGTCAACATATCAAAGAGTCAGCCTATGTATTAAAAACACCCAGTCTGTGCTATAAAAAGTTTGAGATATTCAATCAATTTTCCCCTCTCATGTTAATTAAATAGTGATTATTATAACTGCAAATTGATAGGAGTGTACATAAACACCACTCCCACTACCAAAAGACTGTGTCTCACCCCCTCCCTCCCCTACCCTGTGAAGCTGAACATTCATCCTCACCCTCCACCCAGGGTTTTTACTTTGGTGCCCAACTCCAAATTTAATCTACTCCTGCTTTGAATTTCCCTTTCTGTTATTCTTTCTCAACTTCTGTTTATGAGTGGGATCATCCCATACTTGTCTTTATCTTTCTACTTAGCTCACTTAACATGATTTCTTCTAGCTCCATCCACGATGGGTCAGAGAGGGTGGGTTCATTGTTCTTAATAGCTGCATAGTATTCCATTGTGTATATATACCACAACTTTCTCAGGAACTCATCTTTTGTTGGGCACCTTGGTTGCTTCCAGGTTTTAGCTATTACAAATTGTGCTGCTATGAACATAGGTGTACACATATCTTTTCGGTTGGGTGTTAGGGAGTCCTTGGGGTATATTCCCAGGGGAGGAATTAATGGGTCATATGGAAGGTCCATGTCTAGCCCTATGAGAGTTCTCCAGACTGCTCTCCAGAGAGTCTGGACCAACTTACATTCCCACCAGCAGTGCAGAAGGATTCCTCTGTCCCCACAGCCTCTCCAGCATTTGTTGCTGCTGTCCTTTTTGCTATATGCCATTCTTACAGGAGTGAGGTGGTATCTCAATGTTGTCTTAATTTGCATTTCTCTGACAATCAAGTGACCTGGAGCAATTTTTCATATGTTTGTTAGCCTTTTAGATCTCCTCTGAAATGAATGTTTTGTTCATATCCTCTGCCCATTTTTGAATGGGGTAATTTGCTTTTTTGGTGCTAAGTTTGCTGAGCTGTTTGTATATTTTGGTGATTAGTCTCTTGTCTGATGTATGACATGTGAAGATCTTCTTCCATTCTGTGAGGGGTCTCTTTGTGTGATAGTTTCTTTGGATGTGCAGAAGCTTTTCAATTTGACGTAGTCCCACTGGTTTGTTTCTGCTTTAGTCTTCCTTGCAATTGGGTTTCTTTCATCAAAGATGTCCTTGAGGTTTAGGTAGGAAAGTGTTCCACCAATGTTTTCCTCGAAGTATTTGATAGTTTTTGGTCTAACATCCAGGTCCTTGATCCATTTGGAGTAGATTTTTGTTTCTGGTGAGATAAGGTGGTTCAGTTTCATTCTTCTGCATGTTTCAACCAAGTTTTCTTAGCACCATTTATTGAAGAGAGCCTCCTTCCTCCATTTAATACTTTGGGCTCCCTTATCAAAGATTAGATGTCCATAGGTGTGGGGGTTTAGTTCTGGGCTTTCAATTGTGTTCCTCTGGTTTGTGTGCATATTTTTGTTCCAGTACCAGGCTGTTTTGATGATGATGGCCTTATAATATAGTTTGAGATCTGGGAGTGTGATGCCTTCATTTCTGTTTCTTTTCCTCAAGATTGTTTTGGCAATTCTAGGTGTTTTCTGGTTCCAGATAAATGATTGTATTTTTTGTTCTATTCTCTTAAAGAAGCTTGGTGAACTTTGATGGGTATCGCATGAAATTTATATATGGCTCTGGGGAGAATATTCATTTTGATGATATTTATTCTTCCAATCCATGAGCATGGGATGTCTTTCCATTTCTTGGTATCAGTTTCTATTTCCTTGAATAGTCACTCAGTTTTCAGTATACAAGCCCTTTTCTTCTTTGGTGAACTTTATTCCTAGGTATTTTATTGATTTTGCTGTAACAGTAAATGGGGGTGATTTCTGGATATCTTCTTATTCAGATTTGGTGTTTGTATAAAGAAATGCCACTGATTTTTGTACACTGATTTTGTAGCCTGACATCTTGCTATATTGCCTAATAACTTCCAGTAGTTTTCTGCTGGACTCTTTTGGTTTTTCTATGTATACTATCATATCGTCTGCAAATATTGAGAGCTTGACTTTTTCCCTTCCGATCTGTATTGCTTTGATTTCATTCTCTTGCCTGATTGCTATAGCAAGAACTTCCAATAGTATGTTGAAGAGTAATGGTGATAATGGACAGCCCTGTCTTGTCCCCGATCTGAGGGGGAATGCTTTCAACTTCTATCCATTGAGTATGATGTTGGCTGTAGGTTTGCTATATATGGATTCTACTATCGTCAGGAATTTCCCATCTATTCCCATTTTTTGTAGTGTTTTGAGCATGAATGGGTATTGGATTTTGTCAAAGGCATCTACTGAGATGATCATGTGATTTTTAGTTTGCTTTTATTGATTTGGCGAATGACATTGACTTATGTATGTTGAACCAGCCTTGCATTCCTGGGATAAATCCCACTTGGTTATGATGAACTATCTTTTTGATATATTGCTGTATCTGGTTGGCCAGGATCTTAATATTTTGGCATCTATGTTCATCAGAGATATTGGTCTATAGTTTTCCTTTTCTTTTATGTCCCAATCTGCTTTTGGTATCAGGGTGATGTTGGCTTCATAGAAGTTGGAATGGAGTATTCCTGTTTCTTCAATCTTGTGGAAGAGCTTTAGAAGTATAGGTATTAACTGTTTCCTGAAGGTTTTGTAGAATTCGTTTGTGAAGCCATCTGGTCCAGGACTTTTGTTGTTGGGAAGATTCTTAACAACTGTTTCAATTTCTTTGTCTGTGATTGGTACATTTAGGTTTTGTAGTTCTTCTTGGTTCAGTTTCAGTTCAGAAGGGCATATGTTTCTAGGGATTTTTCCATTTCTTCCAGATTCTCTAGCTTGGTGGCGTATAGTTCTTCATAGAAGTTTTGCATGATTTTCTGGGTTTCTGTGTTGTCAGTTGTGATATCTCCTCTATCATTTACAATTCTATTAATTTGAGTCTTCTCCCCCTTTTTTAATTTTTTTATTTTATTTTAGTGAGTCTGGCTAGGGGTTTGTCAGTCTTGTGTAATTTTTCAAAGAACCAACATTTGGCTTCATTGATCTTTTGTATGGTTCTCTTATTTTCGATGTTGTTTGTTTCTGCTCTAATTTTAATGATTTCCCTCCTTCTGTTGCTTTAGGGTTCCTTTGTTCCTCTTCCTCTAAGTCCTTAAGGTGTGCAATAAAGTCATTTATTTGGGCATTTTCTTGTTTTTTAATATGTGACTCTATGGCTATGAGTTTCCCTATCAGTACTGCTTTAGTTGTATCCCAAATATTTTGATAGCTTGTGTCTTTATTTTCATTTGTTTCCAGGAACGTTTGAATTTCTTGCTTGAGTGTTTCTCTGACCTAGTGGCTCTTAAGCAGTATGTTGTTTAGTTTCCAAATTCTGTATCTTTTAGTAATTTTCTGTTTGTTGTTAAATGTTAGCTTTACTGCACTGTGGTCTGAGAAGGTACTTGGTATGATTTCAATGCTCTTGAATTTGCTGGTGCTGTCTTTTTGGCCTATCATGTGGTCTATTCTTGAGTATGTGTTGTGTGGATTTGAAAAGAATGTGTTTTCAAGTTTTTTGTGGTGAAGAACTCTGACAATGTCCTCGAGGTCTAGTCTGTCCATCTCTTCATTTAATTCTCTTGTTTCTTTGTTGATTCTCTGCTTTGTTGATATAAGTGTGAGAGTGGGGTGTTAAAGTCTCCCACTATTATTGAATTACTATTGATGTATTTGTAATTCTTTCAGTAGGTGTTTGATGTATTTAGATGGTCCCTTATTGGGTGCATAGATGTTAATAATTGTTAAATTTTCTTGGTTGATTGATCCTCTAATCATTATGTAATGGCCTTGCCTATCTTTTATTCCTTTATTTAATTTAAAGTCTATTGTGTCAGAGATGAGAATGACTGTTCCTGCCTTTTTGTGTGGTCCATTAGCCTGTATGATAATTTTCCATCCTCTTACTTTAAGTCTGTGTTTGTCTTGTTGGGTCAGGTGGGATTCTTGTAAGCAGCATATGGTTGGGTTATGTTTTCTGATCCATCCTCCCACTCTGTGACTTTTAATGGGTGAGTTTAAGCCATTGACATTTGTTGATATTATGGATTTAATGTATTGTAGTGCCATTATTCAACAATTTTTTTATTTGCTCTAATATATGCTAAGTATTATGGTGATGTTCTTGTTTCTAAGAGGCCTTTTAGAACCTCTTCAGGGCAGGCTTTGTGATGGTTGCCTCCTTTAACTGATGTCTGTTTGAGAAGGTTTTGATCCCTCCATCTAGTTTGAATGAAAGTCTAGCAGGATATAT